>NW_012192611.1:45898-50037 GCF_000956335.1 Plasmodium fragile | reverse complement strand
AAAAAAAAAAATTGTCCAACGAATACAATAGAGTAAAAAACGTGCCTTCATTCGTTCACCCCCAAATTGCGTATGCGACACGGCTGTACCTGCATGCAGATATTCCAATGCTTTATGTACTTTTAACCACCTGCCCCGTTAGGCCAACCATAAAGGATAAAATTAACCGAGACAGCAGACCGACATGGGATGACTTGAAGGACAGAATTAAGAACCAAGAAGGAAATAAAATGTTGGAGGAATATGAAAATGCTAAATATGTGGAGGAACTTAACAAGAACAGAGCGGAAAGAATAAAGCAGCAGGAAAAGAGATACATAAAGAAGCTAAAAAAGGAGTATAAAAATAAGCGAAAGAATAAAAGTGACAGTGGAAGTAGCAGCGAAGACAGTTCTACTTCCTCAGAGGATGACTCGAAAAAGAAGGAGAAAAAGGGAGAGAGAGAAAAAAAAAGAAAAAATCACAAACATTCGAGTAAGCATAAACGAAAAGAATCCCATTCTAGTAGTGAAGACGGGCATTCAAGCGACTCTTCTTCGAGCCATGAAAAGAAGAAACGGAAAAAGAAAAAAAAGCGTTCCCTGTCTGAGTCCAGTTCAAGTGACTCCAGTGGCCGTCCGCGCAAAAAGCGAGAAAAAAGTGTAAGTTTTTGTGCGCACACGTAGAAGTGTAAACGTGTGCATGTATGCTTGATTAAACATGTGTTGTGAAAGTCAGCAAACCTTTGCGCTTTGCCAGTAGGCGCATTTCTGCGTAGCTGTCTGCGCGGCTGAGCAGCGCTCGATGCATACCTTCCCTTGCACACCATTCCGTGCAAACGCGCGAAACATGTTCTCACCGCTGCTTCCCTTCCGCAGGACGAGGTAAATCCCTATAAGCTATCGAGCTTCTTTAAAATGAAGTGAAAGAAGAATGAAAGACGAGAAGCCTTTTTTGAGTTTAATTAAAAAAAAAAAAGTTGCAAAAGGGGGAAAAAAAGTAGCAAAGTTTCGGCAAAATGTGAGCAAAAAAAATTGGCAACAACGTGGACATATTTAGGCCATAATTGGGCAAAAATTTTGACCATAATTTGGCCATAATGTGGCCATAATTTTTTAAAAATATTTTCAAGATGGCAATTAATTTTTTTTTTTTTTTTTTTTCGTTTGCATCAAATTAAAACTAAATTTTTTTTAATAACGTAACGCTATTTGTGAGATTTTAAAAAAAGATTTTTGTATTTGTGTCCGATTTGCGCGTCTTTAATCTAATTGGTCCAGATCATCCTAACAGGAAGAAAAAAAAAAAGATCGGTTAAAAAATGTGGCCATACCATTCATGCACAATGTATAAGTATGCATGATGGAAGGGAGGGGTACAATATATATTTGTAGATGACTCAGTTTATGGGGGCTTATGCGCACGCGTGACATGCCACTGCTTCCATTTCCCCTCGGGTGTTGCGAATATATGTACAGCGCAAAAGAAGGTTTGTCTTCAGCGCGTTGCGCTCTACATATATTAGCCACGCGGCTAATCAATCGTTGGGGCCGAGTAGAAATACATACCAGTTCGTCCATAAAGAGGTCGGTGTTAATTGGGACATCATCCTCTCGTTTGACTGAAGCATCAGGTGTGTAGGGGGGGGGAACAAATGTATGTGGTTGTACGTAAACATATAAAAGGGGTAAGAATAACAGGCCCCTTATTGGGGTAAGAAGCCACCAAGACATATATCCCCACAGAGTAAAGTGGGGTACAAATGCCAAGTCCACAGGGGCACATAGAGATGGCCTTACCATTTTCATCGACTTCTCCATTCTCGTAATTCTTCTTCTCCGGAGTCTCTTCCTTCTGATCATCATCATCATAAAACAAATCATCATACTCATTCGTATTCGCAGCATTGTCATCATCAACAAATAATCTGTACGGGGATGGGGAAAAGAAATATGGGGTACACATTGTAAACGTAGAATAATATATTGTGGTAAACGCCGCAATAAAAAAAACAAAAAAGGGACGATGCTATATACACTGATGGTGGGGAAGAGACTACATTTGAGTAAACAAAAAAAGCGCAAACAGCGTTACACACAACATATATTTGTGCACAAATGTGTATGCACTTTTCCGTGAGCACAAGGAAGTTTCTTACGTTGGGTCGTAGGTAAATAGCTCCTTCCCGGAGAGCACGTTGGTCTTTCCTTTCTTCTCCGTTTTGTCCTTCTGTTCGTCTTTCTTAAGCTTATTCTTTTCGTCCCTTTCAGCTAACCATTTTTTGAATATTTCCAGGGTCACCGCGGTGCCGTTATTTATAAATTGGGTTCTCTGCAAAAAGGGGGGGCAATTTACATTAGAGTTGATGTTATGCGTGGAGAGCGTGAAAAGTGGGTGGGGTCACGTCTGAAATGTTTCAAATTGGCTCAAAAAATTTTGACGGTAGAAAAAAATGGACTGATGGTAGTAATCCATTCGTGCTTTATTCTGGAGAAGCCATTCGAGCTTTACCTCCTCCTCTATGATGTCCTCCAGGGGGATGTCGTCTTTGTCATTTTCGGTAGGCTCTGGTTTTTTTAATACATATCCTGCGTTTGGGTGAAAAGGGGAGAGCAACAAAGTCGATAATTTTTGCGAAACGGAAAATTATTTTTCAACAAAAGGAAAAAAAAAATTTTAAACATGTCAAACGGGTTAGATCATCTGAGGTTACACGTTTTGCCAGTCCCTCGGAAATGTTCATTTTATTTTTTTTTCTTTGGGGTGTCCATCCCATTTCTAGGCGTTTAATCATTTCCTTCCATTTTGTTCTAACCTTGAGGGAGGCAGTGCTTATACTTGCAGTTGTCTCCTCCGTTGGGACAGACCCAAAACCATCCGTATTGCTGCGAGGGTGTGTGTGTGCGTATGCATGTATGTATGTGTGTGGGGGATCATGTTATTACGGTTATGACATTTGCGCCATCCATGCAGTGCGGTGTATCTCGTGTAGAGCAGAACGGCAGGTTGGTAGCGTAATATGTACGCAAATCGGAGAACGTGTTTCTTCTTTTTTTTCCTTCTTTTTTCCGTGTTGTCTCCCTACATACCTTATTTTCGACCGCACTCAAGAAGTACTTGCAGATAATGTCGGTCTTGTTAATATTTTTGTGTCTTATATTTATGACCTCGTTCAGCTTCTTTATATCCCACTGATCTATGGTGTCATTTTCTTTGTCATTTTTGTTATCCCGAATGTCTGTGTAGATGTCGATTTTTTGTGACTCCTTGGACTTCTTCGGGTCGTATGTGGATGAATTTTCGTTAATCTTTTTAACCTTCTCAGTTTCTATAAGGGGGAAAATAAGGGGGTAAAAAAAAAAAAAAAAATTTAAAAAAAAAAAGGGGAAGGAAAACGGTCACTAAGGCTTGATGGGGACGCCGTCTAATAAGCCATCCACAATATATACATTTTGAGACATTAAAATTTTCCCTACTTTGGTATATCGAATTGAGCAATAATTTTTGCTGATTTAGTTTTTCCTTTTCCTTTTCTTCTTTTTTCTTTTCGTCTGGTTTTTTTTTCGTCTGGAAGACTTGCTGCTGAACGCCTTTGATGTACCTGTGGTGGTGCATAGGTGGTGTGGAGACGTACATGAGCACGGTGCTTATTCGCTGCTGCCATGGAACTACGCATACACGCACATGGGGCTAATAAGCACCAAAAGAACTCATTCTCATATTATCATGAAGTTGCCATGAGACAAAAAAAAAAACTCGAGTACGTACCTTTGGACACTTTTACTTTTGTTTTTGTTTTTCAGCCCAAATGTTTTATCTTCCACAATTTTTTGTTTTTCTTTTTCTAATTTTTTCGTGTTTTCCTTTTTTGGAGGCATTTTTGTTGAGAACAGCTTGGCGAGAGGAGTAGTGGCAGGGGGGGGAGGCGGAGGCGACACACGCAGAAGATTTACAGACGCAGGAGCACAAGTGCAAAGCTACTGCTGAAAATCCGGCACGTATGGTATACTCACGTGTGCCAAGAGTTATCTGCAAAATAATATTTTCGCCTAACCTTTTGGCAACTCAACATTTCTGTCCTCTTTTCTTGCCCGTCGCGCCCAGATCACTCTCACACCCCCATAATCGGTTAATCAAAATGGGGGAGAAAAAAAAAAAAA
>NW_012192611.1:26401-44907 GCF_000956335.1 Plasmodium fragile | reverse complement strand
AAAAAAAAAAAAAAAAGAGGCGGAAAGGAGAGAGAGAGAGAAAAAAAAAAGGGGGGGAAATACAAGCCTTTTCCTCAAATATTATTTAAAAATAATGCCAAAGTTGGACGAATTTTCCTCTTCCAATCCTCTAAGAACAAACAAAGAGGAAAAAACAAAAAAAAAAAAAAAAAAAAAAAGTCACACGCGAAGTACGTTCGAAGCTCTTCGTGCTTCTTGATTGTACAGAGGGTGAAGCAGAAAAAGGAGAAAAAGGAAAAAGCAATATGGGAACCCAACTCACTCTACAAGGTCGTTCCTCATCTGCATGGTACAAGCCGTGGTCGTAAGGGTTATTTACAAAATGGGATGCTGAGTCAAGGAGGGCGACGACTTGAAAAATTTGATAAAACTCATCCCTTTGGTTTTCGTGGGCAACAAAGGGCACTTAGCTCGGTGCTAGCAAATGACATGGCGGCAACGTGACTTATAACCAAACATTGCAATATTGCTGCGGTTAAGGCAAGAGCCGGAAGAAATGAAAACATGGGGGGACACTTATACCGCACTCGCAAAAATGGAGCAAGCGCGGCGTGGGGGCAAGTTCTGCGTGGAGCGGCTGCGCCTTCATTTTGCAGCCACCTCGCTTATTTTTTACGCATCTTAGCCTACACGCCCTATCCCGTGCTCCCGTTTTTCATTTTTATTTTTGCCTTTTCGAAATTGCCAACAAGCTGAAAGTCAGCCCATTTAGGCGCAGATAATGAGAAGAGGAAAAAAAAAAAAAAAAAAAAAATGAAGATACACTGAAGAGAAGCGGTAGTCAGGTGAGCGAAATATATGCACACATAAAGGGGCGTCCGCAGATGTAGAGAAGATGACAGCATCCAGATTTTGTCCCTCCCCCCCGCATAAGTGAAGGGAAGGACATGAATGGTACATTAAAGTTATCACCACCTTTTAGGAATTTCCTTGTTTGGAAAAATATAAATCAACAGGTGCATTTCTTTTTTTTCTTTTTTCTAGCTCACTTGTTTAGTATCGACCACCACCTTTTCTCAATTGAAAGTGTCCACGTGAGAAAGGACCGAAGAGAAAAAGAATCCTGCACCCCCCATCGGCCTACATGTGAATACATTACTATAAACCTCTTCCCCTATGACGTCAAAACTTGAAAAGTCTTTTTTTTTTTAGTTTCTTTCCAGAGAGGGACCTTAAAAAATGTCCCACACTGTGTAAGTACATTTTTACTGAAAGGTAGGATGACATGAATAGTCTGTTGCGCTCTGCGTCCATAATAACGTGGCCAATCGCGAGGCGCCATGGGGTGAAGAAGAAAAGGTTTTTTGCTACAACTCTACGCAACAGAATCGCTTGGGGCGAAATCCCAAGAAGGGAAAGGAAAAGAAAAATAGACGAACGCACAAAAAAAACAGTTAAAGTTAACCTTCATTTAGACCGTAAAAATGTTAATACTACAAACTTGATAAATTGTATAGGGGATAATAGAAAGTTGTTACTATATGCATTATGCCAGGCGTACAAAAAAGGACAAAAGGAAGTTGGTGGAAATAAACTGCATGACCTGATTCAAGTTTTGTGTGAAAAGGTAATCACGAAAGAAGCGGGCCTACAGTTGAGGGATAAATTGCTCTTCCTTAGCTGTCTCCCTGCGAACAGCTACGCTGAGAGGATTACCTTGACGAGAGGCGATGTGAAGGATGGACGGTTACCCCCAGGGAGAAGCGGTTCCATTGGCAGTGGTACAGGGAGACAGAACATTCAGAAAAAACTCATCGAATGGATAGATCATAAAAACGCATTTAACTACTATTGTACAATTTTAAAAAAAAGGAAAAACAACAGCCTCGATGATGATGAACTAGACGAGGATGTCACCAATTTTTTTGTGAAAAAGTTAAACGCTTCGTTAGTAAGTACCATTTCGATGTACCTTTTGAATATTTCCTACCTGAACAGCAAGGTAAATATTCGAACGAATAGCTTGTACCTCCTAATGACATTTATGTTAAAATATGTAAGGCATAAAACGAATAGGCGCATATCCATGGTGCGTCTATGCAAGCACACAGAATTATTAACCTCCATAATGAATGCAGCAAAGATTAAAACTGAGAAAAATAACAGGGACGCCGAAAAAGATATTGACATGGTGAATAAGCTCAAAATGATGAACAAGAATGAGTATCCTCTGGACACTTCATCCTTCGTTGACATGTGCTCGGAGGTCGTGGGCACACGGAGCAACACTGAGCTGGCCTTTCTGTTGGGAAACAATGTGACCTACATCACTGGCCATTTTTACCACTACTTTAATATATACGAATTTGAGTGTCAGAGGGAGGGGTGGCCAAGAGGGGGGACCACCTGCAGTGAAGCGGCGCAGATAGGAGAAGTGGACGTAGGTAATGAACGGGAAGACACACCCAGTGCGCGCACAGAAACCGCAAAACTGAGCAACCTCTCCATGGCAACGGAGGATAAAGATGTGATGACGCGGCAAATCGTCTACATGATTTACTTCCTGAACAACGCCCTAGTTTGCTCCCTAAACAAGTTGATAAGAAATTATAACAAAATAACATCAGTGGGAAGAAATTCAAATGGGGGAATATCACATGGTCGTTTTGCACCCCACATGGAAGCAGAAACGATACGCATAATTACCAATTACATGTTCAGTTGTCTACCTTACAACCTTTTCTGTAAGACACTTTTTAATAAATTGGAGGAACTGTTCATTCGTGTGGGAGCATTGGACAAAAAATTGCCAGAGGTATCGTTGACTCCATCTACTCTGATTCAGTTCATGCACTTGATGAGCATACAATACAATGCGGTTCATGTGGATGACGGTGTCAATTCGTTGTGGACAAATTGCCTGAATGAAATATTCTCAAATGATTTCAAGTTATTAAACAAAAAGGATAAAATTTTACTGTACATAAGCATATCTAAAATTTTTTTTTCGAAAAAAAAGAAGACTTACTTGTTTAAATTAAATTCCATTTTATTCCCTGAGTTGGTACATTTTACTTACCGAGATTTGTATACCTTGGTTTATTCCATCAGCTGCTCCAAGTTTTGCGATTTGCCATTTTTTGAGGCACTCCTGAGGAACATTCATAAATTGAGGCAAAAGTATCCCAGCCGCAAGTTGTGGACCATTTTGTCCATTTTCCAGCCGTTCGATCTGAACATGCCTATCTTTAATATGCTCCTGAGTTACGCCAACTGCGACGGGTAAATTGTAGTGTGCTACACTTGCTGTGCAGAGAAGAAGCTTTTTGCAAGTAGGCGGTCCCCCTCTACCGGGATGCCCTTTGCAACGATATAATACACTTCCTTGTCATCATCCCCCGTACAGCACTGAACAGAAGAGGGAGAAGAAGAAAGAGGAGTTAGATGAGCCTTTCGAACAACACACCACCAACAAAGGTATATCTACGCAAATGCGTGGAGGAGTCCATCGTCCCCCCCTCAAAAAAAAAAAAAAATTTACATTTTAACATATACCCCTGTCTTCTGGTTATCCACCTAAAATGGCTTACTTTTTTTTTTTTTTTTATCGAAGATGCTAAAAAGCTGGAAGAAGATTTGGAGAACAAGGAAAGAATCTTAAAAGAGTTGGCTGCACACATTAGGGAGGTAAGTGCCCATTTTTTCTTCACCTCTGTGAAATTTCTTGCTCTACACTTTAAGCATTTGGACGGAGGGGTCTACTTGCCTGTCCGATTTTCATTCACGTGTGTATTAATCCTTTTTATGGCCAATCCCGTTTTTTTCAGAATCACAGAGAGGAAAGTTTCTCATTTAGCGAGTCAGGTAGTTTGTCGCATAAAGTTGAGCAGTGCACAGTTTTGACTTTATTTGTTTTAGTGCCATGTTTGTCCGGAAGGGGTATCCCTAATTAGGTGATACACTCTCCCTTACGCTTACCTGTGTATCTTTTTTTTTTTTTCACCCGTTTCTTCCCTGTTACAACGCAGATATGCTGGAGCTCCATTCTGAGGACAACGGTTTAAGGTGCCAAGGGCCTGGTGATGGGTAAATCTGATTTGAGAACATGCTTTAGGCGGGGCGGGCGTTGAAGTGTCCGCTCTGTGTAGTTTGCATCCGTCGCATGGGGGAGGGGTTATTGTAAGGCGGCTTAGACGGTTGGCTTTATAAAGGCATATGCGACGAACCCCTTTGCGCAGATTATCCATGTGTGTTGTCTTTCCGTGCGATAAATTTGAACCGGTAAAATAGTCCCCTCACCGGTTGATTCCTCCCCCTGATCCTGTGCAGAAGTCTCCTGCCCGATGACGAACCCACAAAGGGAAACACGCAAAGGAAGGAGGGCAAAAAAAACGCGAAAACGCGCACCAAAATATGCAAGCCAAATTTGATGCGTCAGGAGACGAAGTGGTAGACGCCCCTCTCATTTACTACATAATCCAGGAGGATATCCGTGGGCTCCAAAAAGTCAATTTCGTACAGAAGTGCCTCTAAGGAGAGAGAAATTTTTACGTTTTTTTTTTCCTCCACGTCCTCCCCACCCTGCTTATTAAATGCTCTATCGTAGTAGCCCTTTCCACTGCCAACACGCGCACCATAATTATTATATGCAAGGAGAGGAATGAAGAAAATATTTTGCCTTTCCGTGAAGGAAAAATTGTATAATGTATCCTTGACCAAATTGGCTGGACTTAAATTCAGGTGTAAATTGCTGCCCCCGTTTGTCCCCCTTTCAGCGCAATGGTGCAAATATAAATAGGGCACGAAAATTCCAAACCTGTGTTTGACTAATAAATTATTGTGTAAATCGAATGGGAAAAAAATCATGCTATTCTGCTCGGTGACTACTGGAACATATAAATTAAAATAAAAATATTTTTGCAATTTTTGGAGGATGAATAAAATGTCCACTTCTTTTTTTGTTGGTAAATATATGCACATGTTAAAGTTGGCCTCATTTTCACGCTGCTGTTTTTCCGTTTCTGTTTCTATTTTTGTTTCTCTTTTTTGTTTTTTTTTTTCTCCCGCCCAGGAATATATAAAAAAGTTGGCACAACCTGCGAGATCATTGCTTATGTTGTAATGCTTCAAATATTTGCCAACTTGGTGCTGTTCACACGGCTTATAATTATATTTGTATGTAAAAATTTTGCTAAAGTTGAATTGTTTTCCCTTCCTTTTGTTTACATTTAGCGAATGTAACAACACATATGTATGTCTGATCAGTTGTGTGTATATGAAGTCAACGTATAAAATGGCTTCTGTTCCTCCTGTAGGGTTGTTGAGATGAATTTTGGCATCCTTATTGTTTATATGCGGATCCATCCGCTGGGGTAGCCAACTCGTCAGGACCACATCACGCACCCGTTTGGCATTTCTACGAACAACTTCCTTCACTTGTTTGTTGCTACTGCTATGTTTGTAATTTTTGTAGTGGTCCCTTAAATCCATGGGGGTGATGCACTGTGTGTAATCTTGTTCGCCTCGCGCGTTTATGTGTTGGCCAAATGGGTATTCCCACATGGTTTATTTTTACGGGTGGGGTCCGGTTGGCCTCTACACACACTCATATGTGTATTCCTCGTGGAGGAAGCGGCATATATGTGCATACACGGGGGGGTGTACGTACAGTTGAGCACTAAAGAGAAAAAAAAAATTTTTTTTTCTTTTGTCCCTTAACTTTTGCATATTCACAGTGTGTTCCTTCTCGCGTTGCCACGCCCCAGTTGCCAAAGTTTCACATTTACACCTTTTTAAACGTGAAGAATGTGCTCCTCAGCGGTAAAACTCGGACACAGGAAAAATCAGGGGGGGGGAAGTCGCGTGGGGCAGGGACTTGTGTAAAAACGCCCTCGCAAGTATGCCCCCAACAGTTGTGCACTTCTAAATGCATACATTCACATATGGACTTCCTTTGGACCCCTTGGCACAGCTTGCCTCCGTCGCAAACTCCTACACACGCGCACGCACCTGCAAGTGTCCACTCCGAGTTAGGTCATCATGCGATTGGTTAATTGTGTTCCCTGGAATGAATGTCCCAAGAGGGGTGGAAATGGAACTTGGCCAATAAGGTACCCACGGCTGAGTTTTTTCTTGCCGCAATTGTCTACACGAAGAAGGAGTTTGTATGTTTAAAACGAGGGAAATGAAATGGAAATGCAATGGAAATGCAAAAGGAATAAAAAAAAAAAATACGTGACAATTTCTATTTCTAAATGGTAAAAAAAAAAAAAAAAAAAAAAAAATGATGCTCCGTAAAATGTAAACCCTTTTTTTTTTGCACGAGATTACCCAATTTGACAATACTATGTTGGTAGGCAGACCCTTCCTTGGCTCGCAAAGTGTAAATACAATTTTGGCATTTTATGTTGAGCTTATTTTTTCCCTCGTTCTTTGCTGCTATCCTTCCTTTGTTGCACATGGTTTGGTTAAATTTGTTTGGATGGATGAGCGTTATGTGAATTTCCTCCAGGCGGACTTGCATTTAGTGAATGTCCTTTTGGTGAATTTCCTTGGGCAGATTTCCCTTTTGAATTTTGCCCTTGTGCTTTTTTTCCTTTTTTTTTCCCCCTTTTTTTCCCTTTTCTTTTTCCTTTTTTTTTTTTTCCCACACAAGTGAAAAAATTTCCCTTCATTTCACTCGCAAGAGCATCATCTAGGAGGTGTACATTTTTTTTTTTTTGCGAGTGTGCCCCCTTCGCCAGTTGGCCCTTTTTCCCTTTTTGCAAATGGCTCACATGGGGGAAGTAGAGAGAGGGTGTCCCGCCGCATTGGATGCATTCATCTCATATATTAACCTTATAATTTATTAAATTGAATTCAGTTCGTTTGAGCGTAGTCTAATGCAGTTAGTTAGCCCGAGCTCACACACTCCTAGTGCGCTGCGCACGTAGCAGTTCGGGAACAGTGCGGGGGTAGTCCTCATTCTGCCGCCCCCGCAAGTACACATATAAATGTATACATACCTATATGTGCAGCTATACGTGCACGCTTGCAAGTGGCAGCCTCCGTCACCTGGCTTCCCCCGTTTTATTCGTATCCGATTATTTCGCTTTGCACTTTTTTGGAGTGATTTCTCTGCCTATGGAAAAGGGCATTTGAGAAAGTCCTTCCATGAGGTGCTTACTAGAAGGTACCCCTCAGGACGACTTAAAAGTAAAACGTCCTCATCATAACAACTGCATCATAGGGCCCGCTTGCCCACAGCTTGATAAAACGCGAACCGCCATTGTCCACGCAATTTTTTTTTTTTTTTTTTGCGCTAATTAAAATTGCGTCCCCGTCTAACCAAGACATTTCGTGCTAGTTGTTAGCGCGTCGACTGTACACCTCGTGGAGAGATTTTTTCCCCCCACGGGAGCAACGGGAGGCAATCCTACAAGTGGTACGAGGCGATAATTCTCTCCGTGTCATTTGGCACCAGACAAGCATAGAGTAACATAGCAAAACAGGAGCATGCCGTATGAGTTCTTTGGTGAAGGCATCTCTTGTCGATTGAACCAGACGAACGCAAAGTTCAATCTCCTTTTCTTAACATTTGACAATCATGAATAAAAAAACGATGCAACAGAAGAGGCAATCCATGGTGAAGAATAAGGTAATGAAAAGGGGGCGAAATGGTTACGCGTATCTCTTCATAATGATATGTGACCCCTGTACCCCCAACCCCACATGCGCATGCTTTTTATTAGCGTGTAAGTGGCATAGCATTTGCTTCTTCATATCTCCCCCCCACCCCCACACATATCCATTTTTGGCAGAGTGAGGTATACCCACAGAAGAGCCTGAACCTGGGTCAGAAGTCAAAAAGTAGAGGGAAAAGTATGAATGGGAAAATTAAAGTGGTTGTAAGAAAAAGACCGATCAGTGAGTTAGAAAAAAAAAAAAAAGACAATGATATAATCACAGTGAAGGATAATTGTACCATATGCATAGACGAGCCAAGATACAAAGTAGATCTGACCAAATATGTGGAGAGACACGAATTCATTGTTGATAAAGTATTTGATGACACAGTTGATAATTTTACCGTTTATATAAATACAATCAAACCTTTAATAGTGGACATTTTTGAAAATAATTGTGTTTGTTCATGTTTTGCATATGGACAAACAGGGAGTGGAAAGACGTATACCATGTTAGGGTCTCAACCCTATGGTCAAAGTGAAACGCCAGGAATTTTCCAATACGCAGCTGAAGATATTTTTAGCTTTTTAAGTCTATACGATAATGATAACACGAAAGGAATTTTCATTTCCTTTTATGAAATTTATTGTGGGAAATTATACGATTTGTTACAAAAGAGGAAAATGGTGGCTGCTTTGGAGAATGGGAAGAAAGAGGTAGTTGTGAAGGACCTCAAAATTTTAAGAGTTTATTCAAAAGAGGAATTAATTTCAAAAATGATTGATGGAGTCATGTTACGAAAAATAGGAGTGAATTCTCAAAATGATGAGTCCTCTAGATCACATGCTATTTTGAATATCGATTTGAAAGACATACATAAGAATGTTTCATTGGGAAAAATTGCCTTTATAGATTTGGCAGGCAGTGAAAGGGGTGCAGATACCGTTGCTCAAAATAAACAAACACAAACAGATGGAGCTAATATTAATCGATCCTTGTTAGCTCTGAAGGAATGTATCAGGGCTATGGACTCTGACAAACACCATATTCCATTTAGGGATTCAGAACTAACTAAAGTGTTAAGAGATATCTTTGTTGGGAAATCTAAGAGCATCATGATTGCAAATATTTCCCCCACCATTAGTTGCTGTGAACAGACACTGAATACGCTAAGGTACTCTTCGCGTGTTAAAAATTTCAAGCATAAAATGAATACTACCGAAGAGGAAGACCCGAATGGCGAGAAAATTAGCATTTTGGAAGCTAGAAGTGGAGAGATGAACACTTCTGAGGCGGAGGGCGCAGCTATGAAATCGAATTCGCTCATGCAGGGAGGAAGGGCTAACATCAAGTCAAACGAATTGAAGGAACGGCGTGGTGGAAGTGGAATTGTCAGTGGTCTCATCAACCCAACCCGGAACGCAAAACACCTTGTGAAAAATCAGGACGGCGTGACCACCAACCAGACCAAGTACAACTCAGTCAACGATATGGATAAGCTAGCGCAAAAAAAAAAGAAGAAAAAAAGCCTCTTAAATTTTAAAAGCAATAACACCAATTATGATAGTATCTGCAGGCAGCAACATTTCACCCAGCAAAATTACGCTTTCTCGGACACATCGGATTTCTCTTCCCTAGACGAGATGAATTGCAACCTGAACAGGAATGATAAAAATATGTTTTTGGCTTGCAGGAAGAATGCGAAACAGGGTGTGGTAAAGAACAGGAGCAGCTGCGACGGGGTGTCCAGCAAAACGAAGAAGGCCGATGTGCAAGTGCTCCGGCACAGCGTTGGTAGCAAGTTAACCAATTTCTCGAACGAACGGGACCGTCTGAAGGAGAGGGCCTTCTTCCGTGGCACTGGCACGATGTCCCGCGGGAACGCGACAAGCACGAAGCATAATGTTGGTGCCGGTAGCGCGGTGTGTAATAATACCCTCGGAAACAACCCCGACAATGTGCACATCCGTCACGTCAATGAGAGGGAAAAGAACAGAGATAGCGATAACATATTTTACGATGCCATCTCCAACACATCTGAGAGCGCGAACAGGTTGCTTCAGCAGAGCGTACAGAACACATTTAATGAGCAGGAGAAGAACCAAAGCAGCCAACATGCAAACAACCCCGCTGCAGGCATGGGTCACCAAATGAGTTACGATTACAGCCAACCTGACATGAGCAACTCCTTCATCGGCATAAAGGAGAGAACCACGAAAGGCACCAGCCTTTTTATCAATTGTGACACAGAAGGTACGATTTGCATGGGGAAGGAAAACATAGACCACCCCACAAGAAATATGTCGACTCTACATCTACACACAAAAGAAACTTCGTTTGATAAAATGCCAAACGATATGAACAGTCCTCCAGGCGCACCTCCAATTCATAGTAGTAGTGGTGAATACTGCAACGTGGCAATGCTCGGTGTGCACGGGGATGTGGGTATGCCTAACAATGGCAACTTAGTCGAAAAAATCTCCAACGAATTATCCGCCCCAGGACCAAATTACGGCCTAAACTACGGCCAAAATTACGGCCAAAGTAGCTTCAACCAGTACGGCGAGAACAACCCAACCGACGCGATCAACATTAACAACGTCAGCGTGGAGGAGTGCCACACACTTGGAGTCCCCCAGACAGTAAATGTTGAAAGCCAAAACGTCGCACAGAATGAGTTCCCCCCTGGAGATCACGCAAAAGAGTTTCAGCAAAATCTGAACAGCATGGTAGACAATTGCCTGAACACACTAAATGTAGCAAACCTGTGCGAAGACACGCAAAATATACTTAACAACATTTTGCTCTCAAAATACACAGCAGATAAAGACATGTTAATAAAAAAATATATCAATGAAGATGTAAACAGCATGAGCTTGGAAGCCCTAGACAAGTATGCTCAATTGATTTATGAAAAGAGAAAGACGATTCTAAGTAAACTCCTTTTATTGTTCAAACAGAATGTTGATGTACAGACGAAGAACGAAACGAGTGACTTAAAAAAAGATCTAGTCATGTGTCATATATGTAGTAACAATCCTGACGACCAGTTTCATTTTTATGCTTACAGTAGATTAGAAAAGGACATGATAAATTTAATAACCCTACGGCAGTTGTGGTGCGAGAGTGAGAACTTGAGGCAACTGCATCAGTACCTCATGGTGGAATATCAAAATAAGTCTGCCAATTTAATCACCTTTAATGTTTTCCCGAATAAAATAAACACCAGCTCATTGAACAAGAAGTATGTGGAGGATGCCAAGGGACAGTCGAACGCCGCGAGGTCACCTGTCGGTCCTCTGCAGTAGAGAGCCGCCGCGCCGCACCAGGGGGAACTGTCCCCTCTTTGACGCGTAAATCGGTCTGGTGTACCTTTTTTTTTGTTATCCATTTGGTGAAAACGCCTCTCGGACGGGGCCCGTGTTTGTTTTCTTTTTTTTTTTTTTTATTTTTTTTAAATGTAAAGTAACGCTTCGCTTATATATAAAACTAACGCGTCTTCATAAGAAAAGGGGAGTAACTGCCTTAGCCGCACTCACCGCTGATGATGGGCTTTCAAATGGTGGGAAGTTGCAAAGTTCGGAGGGAAAAGAAGAGTTGTTTGTACAAAAAAAAAAAAAAAAAAAAAAAAGGAGTAAAGTTGGTCGCTGCCAAATCAGCGCCGCACATCGGCACCACAAAACAGAGTGCTCCAAACCGATGCGACCATGTATACTCCCGTACAACGCTAGGCGAGAACTATATCGACGCAGTAGGGGTAGTGTGGCAACTCCTTGGTCAGCCGACGTGGAAGACGCAGTGACGCCACGACGTCGTATATTTCATCGTGCAAGCTGGAGGTAGTTTCAATGGGAGGTACGGAAAAGGGAAATGCAGAGATTAAGTGGAGGTTTAAGTAGTCCCTCTCACTTAACAGCAGGGTCGTCTTCATTGGTGGGTTATTCATACGTTTATGTGCCAAAATTTCGAACATGTTTATGGAGGAGGGGACGGCATTTGTGCAGCTTGAGTTAGGAAATGCGCTTCTTTGTCTTCCCCCTGCCACGTGTGCCACGTTGTACATCTCTTCCGTGGTGTGAGTTTGTCCTTGGTTACTTTGTGAGATTTGAAGGACGTTTCGAAGTTCATTCAAATGGGTGCAAATCTTTTCATTGGTGGTCCTTGCCCCTTTTGGACCTTCCCACTTCTCTGCCTCCGCAACAGAATATTGATGCACATACAGAGTTAAAAGAGCGATGAGGCGTAACTGTGTCTGATTTTGGACGGTCAACATGTGCATATCTGCTATATTCACACGATTGAAAAGGTGAGTAAAATTATTTTGTAGCACAAATGAACTGATGAAATTGTAGTAGCATAAGTAGAGGGTGATATTTATGAGTGAGTGCAGAGATTGGACCCTTTTGTAATTTCTGAAAACAATTTCGTTAAATTTTTCGCTCGGCAAATCAATTTTTAATAGGGAGATGGAGACATTGCTGAGTGTCTGCTCACCTATCTCGTGGTCGCTGCCCAGGTTGTCATTTGCGTGAGATACCAACTGGTTGGTTAGAAGCTCGATTATCTGCACATCCCTCAACTTGACGGAGGCGAACGAGTGAATTATATTTCCTACATTCACCACGTCCAGTTTGAAGTATTTCCTTCTGAGGATGTGTGCGATGTTAGCAAAAATGTCGTACCGTAGCAGCTTCAAATTTTGAATGGCCCCCAGGGTGTTTGCGGCCAGCTGGGAGAAGAACGTTGCTTCGTTCGTTGCTTCGTTCGTTGCTTCGTTCGTTACTGCGTTCGTTGCTTCGTTCGTTACTGCGTTCGTTACTGCGTTCGTTACTTCGTTCTTTGGAGGCATCACATCATGTAACCCCTCGACCATTCCCCCTACATACACATTAACCAAATCACAGAGCAGGAAACTCTTCAAATAGGCGCACATAAACAACCGATTTATGTGCACCCCCCCGTCTGGGTAGTCGAACAGCCTGCTTCCATGCACAGTACAGCTGTGCAGCTTATGCAAATAATCTCCAGGACAATGGACCTTTTTTTTCTTATAAATGAGCTTATTGGTAAAATTGTACAGACCAATTCGGTTGAACTGCTTGCTGTGTTCTTTAATTTGAAACACTTCAATGAAGTTGTTAACCAATTTGTAGGTCGAGTTGAGACAATTAACGATGTACTTGATGTTAGCTCGGACCTTTTTCACATGGTATACAGTTTTGCAATGGCTATCTGTTTCTATTTCTACTTCGGTCTGGTGGACGGGTCTATCTGGGGAATTCCCTTCTCCACCTGACAGGTTACTTTTATTGCATGCTTCTTGTGACGGGGGTTCCTCCCATATATTACACACTTTGCTTTTTCTCCTCTCCATCTGTAAAACCCTAATGAAGGCAACATAGGTAGGTTCTTCATGTAAATGTGCCCCCCTGGGGGGATCATTGTTACAGGTTGGTGCATTGTCGCTTGTAATCTGTTCATCCATTTGAGATGTAACATTTTGTGAGGGAAATTCCTCCACGGATGAGTGGCTTCTGTTAAAAGGCCCCCTGAAACCGCCCATGTCGTAGTCACATCGGGGGGAGCAAAGCACATACTTCCCTTCACTGACGAACAATTTGGAGATAACCCAGAGGCCATTTTCAAACAGGATAAGTAACACCCGCATGACCTTCTCGTATTCATCCCTGCAGTATTGATACGATGTGAAGCACTTTGTAAAGGTGCTCAAAAGGGAGGCATACAGATGCAGGTTGCCTCCCCCACTGAGGGCAGTGGTCAAGGGGCTGAGTCTTCCTTTCTTCGAATTACCATTTGTCGGCAGCAAGGATCCCATTTTATCTATATAGTCTAGTAGAACCGAACTGAGTAGCTTATTCTGTATGCCCAATTTGTTGAGGGAGGCAAAAACCAAGGTGTAGTCTAGTACAGAATACGATTGGTAATTTCGCTCCAAGTTTTGCAGGACGTGCAGTGCCCCCAGTTTTCCATAAAGGAAACGTTTGATGTGTATCTGTTTGTCTTTGTATCTGGTCCCGCCTTCAAGTTGGTTCAGGTAAAAAAAATAATTTGTTAAGGAATGAAAAAAAATGACAAGGGATTTCTGGTTATACTTTATTTTGCGCATGTACAAATTTGCTAGTTCTTCATTCCCTTCTGAATATGTCAACATGGAATGGAAAAGAAGCTCCATTTTTCGTACCAACATAAATAAAAACAAATGATTGTAATAATTCAACTTTATATGCATGTGAAAGATGAAGGCTACATCTACCAGGTTCATTTTGGGTAATAGATTATCGGCTAGTCTGTCCAGGAAAAATAAAAACTCGTTCGCTTGATTCCCCATTTGGTCAAAAAAATATTCCACAAAGGAGTACAGTTGTAGTAGCATCGTTTTGTCCGTCGCTTGGTTGAGAAACATGTTCAGGTAATTAATCTGCGTCTTTATTTGGCCATCTAGGTCGTCCACATAAACGTGCTTCAGGAGCCTATTCTTTATGTTACTGTGTATAACAATTTCGTACTCTCCTCTTTGGAACAGCTGCCTCATTTTTTTTAGGCTGAAATTGGTCAAGCGTCGGGGGGGCTCAACCCAATTGGTATGTTTCTGTTGGTGGAAATTGCCATCCTGCGAACTCCTCTGAGTGTGATCCCTTTCCCGAAATTTCGTACCAGACGGGGGAGGGTACCCATCCGGGGGAGAACCAACGTACGTGTCATCCTTCACTTCCTCATCGAGTAAAACTGCATCTCTTTGCCTCCTCGGTAACACATAATTCAAGTAGAGAAAATTTACGAACCTATTTTGTGTAGAATCATTTGAGAGTATTTTCTTTATCAAGAGGAGGTAGTTGAGTTTGGCTAGCACCTGTGTGGGGATTCCATTCTTCGGGTTCGTTTTACACATAAAATGGTTGCAGCATGGCTGGCTAAACGTTAGAAAGAGAAACACATATTTGATGTTTGTATTTTTCACGTTCTTATATTTGCTTACTCTTGTGCTGAGGAGCAATTTTTTATCTTCACTAATTTTAAAGCTATCATGAAATGATAAGTCGGCTGTGTATGTTTCTGCGCTATGGCATTTCCACATTTCGAAGGCGCTCTTCTTCCTTTTGTAGTCTCCCACTTGGTCTGTTGTGAGGTTCCTTATGGGTCCCTTCCTGCTGACTCCCCCTCCGCATCCCCTCCATAAGACTAGGTAGCGCGTTCTTTGCATGACACGACAGGCATCACTGCAACGGCCACAATGTCATGCATGGCACATTGCAATTTTGTGCCTCCTTTTAACCTCCTACCCTGTGCAGCGATTATCTGCATACGTGTATAAGTATCATATCTAGCAGAGGGAACAACCTCCACTCATATAAAAAAAAAAAATGAATTTGTCCCTCATGGGGGGAAAAAGCACACAGTGAGTTATATATCACGGAGGCAATTCCTCCGCCATCTCATCTCTGCACTAGTTGTTCACCGAGTGCACTGATCCATAGTGCAACGGGACAGCAAGCAAAAATTCCCAATCGAGTTGGCACACTGGGGTGGGGAAAGGAATTCACCTCTCTTTATGGTTACGCTCGCCACTTGACGGTTCACGCACCATTGTAAAATGTGAAAAAATATTTTTTAATTGCGAACAAGTTAACATGATCCTTGTCCTCGTCATGAAAAGGAAGCGACAAAATTTTCTCTACAGAGTCACTAGCTTATTATAGCTCGCAGTACCTTGTGCCAAATGTTAATTGCCTTTGGAATAAATTTAAGATGAAAAATGAGTAACGACAGTGGGAAGAAGTTGAAGCCCTTCGAGTTAGTGCTACAGAAAGGTATAGTCCATATGGTCGAGTGAAAATAAAGACAAAAATACCAATCATTTGAGGAGTGCCCAGGAGGAGAGAGAGTACCTTTTTGTGTATTCTACCCCTGGGGGTTAACACACATTGAGGGTGTATTGTGCATTGCAATGGAGACTACAACATAACCCCTTCGGCAAACCCCCCCGCTCTACCTCTCAACATGTCATGCCACCATTTTCTGCCCCCTCTACGAAGAACTCCTGGACCTGGACCCCATTGATGGCATCCAACTGCACCAAGTTCATGAAGACAGTTTGAAGGAAATTGCCATATCGGTGACCCCCAAGGAGAGTTACTTCAGAGGGAAGACGGTCAACTTTGTCATCCTCTTTAAGGACACTTACCCAATCGCACCACCAAAAATAACGTGCCAGAGCAAGGTGATTTTGCCTCAATGGACGTGCACATGTGGGGGACACAAAAAATATACACACATAATATACATGCGTACACACACATATATATACATGTACACCCACGTACAAGACCTTTTGTGACATCCTGTTTTTCCCCCCCTTCTGTGCAGATATTCCACCCCAACATTGACGATCGCGGAAATGTCTGCTTGAACGTCCTAAAGCTCGAATGGAACCCCATCATAAATTTACAAATGCTGATCCTGGGACTGCTGCTCCTGCTAAATGTACAGTTGCACCATGTGGTGACGAGCAGCAGTTGTGACCCCATAGCAGAGAAGCGTTTCTAATTTGAAGCGTCTGCCTATTTCATTTAGCGGTGGACCTATGTTAATACGTTTGCACTGGACAAAGTGGGGAACTCACGCGTTTTCTTCTTTGCTTTTCGTGCCTCCCTTGCAGGAACCCTCAACGGAGGACCCCTTCAACCACGCAGCCGCGGAAATGTTCGCAAAGGATAAAAAAAAATTTCAAGAAATAAACGAGTCGTTATTTTGTACATGATGACCCCCCTGGGGTTGTCTCCCCTGCGCGGAGGTCGTGGGCCTATATGAGTTACACTTATTCTCTTCTGCGTCTGTGTATTGGCTTGTTTGACACACGTGACGCACATGACACATTTGTGCACATCATTTTAGAGGCACCGGGCTGTGCACGTCTCCTCCTGGCACACCCCAAGAAAAGAAGTCATTCGCATCTTTTACAATTGTGCGTTGTGAAGGACGTGAAATAAAACTTCCCCCTTAGGCGTGGCAATTAATGTTGGTTAAAAAGGTTGAGAGGACCAACCCCCGCCAACTGAACTTTTTTTTTTTTTTTTTTTCTTTCTAAATGCAAATGTGAAGTTGTAGGAGGAAATGGGCCCTATGGTTTTCCCCTCCGTTTGTCGATTTGTGGTTGGGCAAGAGCGGTTCCCCTGGCTCGATGCCAACGCCGCATGGAAGGCTACCCCTGTAGGCTCTCCATGGGACGCCCCACTCGGGTGAGATCCTTGGCGCGGTGAGTTAGCATATAGCACGTCACGGTGTTGAGGTTTTTTTCTCCTTTTTTTTTTTAACCTTTTTTTTCTACACATTCTTCGGGTTCTGTGCAAAAAGTGCCTGCATCTCGACGTGCACAATTTGTTGGCTTTCCCCATATGGCACTATGCCGATGGGACTGGAACCCCCGCGGACGGAGGGACAAACAAAAGTGATGCAAAGGTACCAGGGAGCGGCTTACGCGGCACAGCGTCGATGGTGGAATTGACTCCCCACAAACTTGTTACGCGGTGCAAAGCGGGATTTACACAATTTTTTTTTTCTTTTTTGTAACAGCCAAACAAAGCGTATTGAACCAGATTGTGATTTTTCCAATTTTGTTTTTGCCACCCCCCCTAGTGTGGGCTCTCTACTTGGGGGAGCTGCCAACAATGAATCGTATTTTGCGCAGAGGGGGGAGACCCACTTTGGGAGAACCCAGCACACTGTGGGTTACATCTCGCCGAACCTTTTACGCCTCCAAATGGGTCAGGCGATTACAACTGCTAAACGAAAAGTACAATTACAAAATAAATACAGAGGAGGAAGCAGAGTATGAAGAGAAAAAAGAAGATGACAAAATTGAAAAGGTCTATCCATTGTGGAACAGCAGGAGGACAGGATTGCTGGCGTACAAAGTGGGTTGTATGAGCATATGGGATGTGTGGGGCGTGAAGCACGCAGTGACAGTTGCAAAAATAAACCACTGCTATGTCCTGAATCAAAAGAATATTACGAAGAATGGATACGAAGCCTTGCAAATAGGAATAGGAAATATGAATGTGATTAAGCAGAGTAAAAATAACATTGGTAATTATATAAAAAGGAAATTAGGGTTTATTCATAAAATAAGAGAATTCAAATGTACCAGTGATTGCTTTCTCCCTGTACAACACAAATTTTCCGCGAGGCATTTTTCCCCAGGCCAAAATTTGTTCATTAGCTCTACTATAAAGAATAAGGGTTTTTGTGGGGCCATGCAGAGGTGGAACTTTAGTGGTAAAAATGCTTCACATGGCACGGAAAGTAAAGCACATAGAAGCTTAGGTAGTGTCTCTATGGGCAAAACGATTAACATTGTCTTTAGGAACAAAAAAATGAATACTCACATAGGGGAGAAGAACCTCGTCAAATGCAGCAACAACAAACTTTTTCGAATTAACAGCTTGCAAAATCTGCTGTTCATAAAGGGCCCCATTGGTGGGTACAAGAATAAAATTATTAAAATTTCCGACGCCAAGGGAAGGGCCTTTAACAAATTTAAGGACAAAATTTACCTCTACTACCCCACCTTTATATATAAGAAAAACAGAAAGTACAAGAATGTCATTGATATGCCGCACAGCTTGCAGGACCCCTTTCTCTACAACGAGATTCCGCTCTATGAGCCAACCAACAAGTAGGCCTCACCAGGGGCACACGCATACGCATGCGCGAACACATGTGTGTATGTGTGTGTTAAGGGGGGGGGAAGGCAGAGGGGGCACTCCTTCCCTTTTAGTTTCTCCCCTTTTGGCGTTCACGTGGTATATTATGTCCACACCGTCGTTCATGCGAATATTTTTTTTTTTTTTTTTTTTTTTTTT
>NW_012192611.1:0-24657 GCF_000956335.1 Plasmodium fragile | reverse complement strand
TTTTTTTTTTTTTTTTTTTTTTTTTTTTGTCCTCCCCCCTTCTTCCACTCGAAGAAGAAAAGAATATATATGAATACGTCTGCACATGTGCAGCTCCCCATGTATAATGCGCTTACGGAGGGAACTTCTTAGCACCATAGTTGTCCCACTCCACCAGTTTGTGCAAGCCCGCTTTTTTCGTACATTTTATTATTCCCTCATTTCTTCCCTTTTTTTTTTTTTTTGCAACCCCTTCGAATTTTACGACGCAGTGGAACCTACCAACCCTTGCCTCCATGTTTATGCCAATTTATTTGTACATAAAAAAAAAAAGGCGGCATGGCATGTGGGAAAAGTCCCCATCCCGTGTCCCTGCGTAGAAATTGAACAATGAAAAAATGTGCACATGCACGTGTTTGGGTGGAGTATCACCTTGGAATATTTCTGCCCAGCGGCGGTTTAATTTTACAAAATTTGTTTTATGGGTAATCGCGCGCTTAATTTTATGTGCCTGCAAAAATGCGTTGCATTGAAAGTTGTTACGTGAAACGACAATATGGTGGGTATTTCGCGCGCGCATTCTTTGTGGTCACTTTTTTTTTTTTTTTTTTTCGTGCCCCCTCGCTACGCCACTAAGGGGGCAACCCCTACCGGTGTTAGTGCATCCCTCAGTGTCGTTTAGAACTGTGGTCCCCCCGGATAAAAGTACCGTCGCCACGAGCATTCTTATGGACCTACGAACGGGCAAACCGGCAAATCTGCAACGCTGAAAACATCTACGAGAATATGTGAGTGCTCCTTTTTCGGATGACGTAGAATAACGTAACATTTGATGAAACTAATATACAACATTCCCCTTTTGCGAGCGGAAGCATCCTTTCTTCAGTAACATTTACAACAAAACGCTGCATTTTTTTTTCTTCTTTTTTTTTTTACCCTCTCTTTTTCTACGAACCACTAGGTTATTATATACCTGTGTTGTAAAATTGTACTAATAATTTACCCCCCTTCTCGCATAACATCCTTTTTAAGACCCATGAAAGAAGGAAAACAAAACGTTGTAGTTAGCCATGGTGATTCTAAAAGTATGTGCATACGAGGTTTTGCATTCTAATGCTTAATGGCAGAGTGGCAGATGATTGGGGGATTATGAAAAGAACGACACAGAGCGGCACATCACGGCATTGTAGGAAGGATTGAAGGGCCTTTCATGAAATGCTTGTGGGAGAAATAGCTTTTATAAAGGCTGTTATCACGTGCAAGGTCACACACTTACCTGCACATAGTACACTTGATCAACCAACACTCCCTTTTTTACGTGCACCCCTGTTTCTTCCCTTCGCTTAGCAGATAACAAACGTCTCCGGGAAAAAAAAAGAAATTCAGCGGACAACAATGTAAATGATTCTACATTCCTCGGTGTTGTATACTTTTTCATGCATCAACACGTATATGTATCCCTGTACACGTGCATATGCTCACTCGTGAATCGCAAATGTGAGTATTTCACCTAAGGAGCATCCTCCCCCCCCATCCCTTTCCCTCGTAGGATCAGCATAATGAGTTACTAAAATATAAGCAGAGCTTTTACATAATCAGGAAAACGATCAACCTTATAAAAAATGTAAGCGGCATTATCCAAGCGCGCAGCGCTCATGTGCTCATGCGTTCACTTGGTCATGCGATCAGCTGTCCATCCGTTCATCGCCCGTTTGTGCATTTCCCCCTACAGCACTACAGCAATAAAATAAACAAGTCGGACACCCTGCGGGAGAGGGAGCGGAAGCACCTGTCCCACCTGAAGCGGGAAAATGTCATTCTAGAAGATAAGGTAAATTTGAGCAACAAAAGGAAGTATTCCTGAATGAAGCCAAGCAAAGTTAACATGCACCATAATGATCTTCTTCTCCCCCCACTAACAATTTCCTTCCTCTGCCTTCCCATAGTGCACCTTTTACGCTGAACATGTAGAGGAGCTAAAGAAGATATACACAGGTGAGCGCAGGAGAAGACCAGGGGATTGTATCAACAGCAGTGGCACATTAACATAAGACGTGAAAATAACATGAAAAGTGGGTCCAATTCAACCTATACAAATGTTTTTTTTTTTTTTTTTTTTTTTTTTCTACCCTCTTTTAAATTTCAGAGCAGATAAAACTTAAGAATAACAAAATAGAAAATCTGCAAGATGAGTTGGACAAAATGGTAAGCGTCCGCATATCACTGCGCGAGAGGGATCACACACGGAAGTATGTTACAGACGTATATATATATAACCCTTATTCACTAACCCACACATGTGCCTCCCCCCTTTTTTTTTTTCAGAGGCAAACCACGGAGGGTGAAGTCGAGTCCAACAGCACACGTAAGTTGCCATGCGGTTGCCATGCGGTTGCAACGCAGCTGTTGTGTAAGTGCTCGGCCATGTGATCGATTCGCCACGCACCTGCTCACCATCTTGTAACCGTCTCTTGTCCCCGCTTGGCAGGAATACTTAAATTGCGAGAGGACCAAATAGAGAGACTGTCGCAGCAACTGGAGTCCATCAACGGCTTGTACCACAAGGTTAGGGTTGGCACAAGGGATAGCTCTTCCCTTGCATGTGTATGCGTTTGTCCATACGTTCGTCCATACATTCGCCAATACGTGCGTCTATACGTGCTGCTCACTCCATCGCTCCCTTCTTCTTGTCCCCCCCTCGCAGCAAGTCGACAGTAACAAAAAATTGATGAAGGAGATAGAAGAAGTTAACAAAAGCGTAAGTGTGGAGATCATGAGCATAGGACTGTGAATCGATCTGTGCACAGATGAGAATTGTCACCAAAACGGGGGCGACATCTTGTTGTGAAAAGCAGCATCCATGAAAATTTCCTTTTTTTTTTTTTAAAAACGCTTTGCAGATTTTGTACCTTAATAATAAAATACAGGAAGAAAAAAACAACCGCGACAATGTTAGGAGAAGGCTCAAAGTAAGCGCTCTGCGTGAATGATGTTATTTTTTTTTTGTGTAGTGTAACCAATGAGGACGTGTTCACGAGAAGAGCAATAGGAGAGAACCCCACACAACGGATGTAGTGTATTTTTTTTTTTTTCTACATTTGTTTCACTCTGCGCGCATCTCCCTTCCACTCTACAGTATTACAAACGATACACGAAAAATAAGAAACGATTCAAGCTGAACTTTGACATGATGATGGATGATGAAGAAAATGGACGAGGGGATAATGAAGAGGAGGATATTTGTGTGTCTGTCTTATGTCACTTAAAAACCGAACTAGACATGATAGACGAAGAGAATAAAAAGAAAACTGACAAGAGAGGAGTCCATGATGGAGACAACAATTGGAATAAAAACAGAAACAAATACACTGAAAAGGACAGGATAAAAATTCAGAGCAATAATTTTTTTCAAAAAATTTTTGAATCAAATTATAACAAAAAAAAAAAAAAAAAAAAAAACTACTCTATTCGATACAATTTACAAAAAACAATTTTTTTCCTTTTACGAAAAAGCCTTTACTGAAAATAGCGACGTCAAATTTGAGAACAAAAAAGTGCTTTCCTCTCCGGTGAAAAATTTAAAAAAAAGAAATGACGGGTATAGTGTTTTGCACAAAGGGATGAAGGAGAATATTCAAAAAGGGGAAGTAAACAGGGACACGACGAGGAGGGACAACAACGGCAGTAGCAACAGTCATAGTGACCTAAATCAGCACAATGGGGTAAACTCGAAGACGCGAAATAATAATGGAAACGCCCTATCCTTAAGCAACATTTATTTTTATAGCAGCTTCGATGATAACTTTGACGATAAGTATGATTACTTTGATCAGGACGCCCCCAGTGCGGGACGGCCCTCCGGGTGTGAGGCGAAGGAAAGCGTGCACCCTGGTGGTAGGGAAGTGAAGCAGAGTGAGCAGAGCGAAGAGGGCACTCAAGGAGGTTCACCCCAAGCAGCAGATGGTAACCCCAATGCACGTACCCCCAGAAAGACAAACCGTACTGTGGAAAATATCCCCGAGGAGCTGTAGAGGCACCCAAAAAAAAAAAAAAAAAAAAAAAAAATTGTGAACCCGTTTTTGCAAAAGGATAATTTAAAATTGTTGCTCTTGACATATTTTTGTTGTGATTCCCTCCCTTCCCCCTTCGAAATATTTTCCCCCTGATTTGATGTGGAAGTGAGAAGGGGAGGAAGCTTCCAAAGTTAGCGTATTGCAGAAAACGTGTGACTTACGCGCGAATTCAAAAATGGGAGAAAGAAGTGTAAAGAAAAGGGGGAAAAAAAAAAAAGGGACGATACATGCATGTGTATGTGTGTGTTTTTTTATCTCTTTGCATCGAGTGCATCATAACGTATTTTGTGCGGAGTACCATGTTGATCCAGTTTGGCAAGCCCGCTGTCGAAGGGGGGGAGAAGGTAAACTCCTCCCAGCAGTGGTGATGACCAGAGTGAACCCGTTCACTCCCCCTTCCCGCGCCATATATGATGCATCCTCCCGCCCCCCTCTCTCACGACAAAGACATTTTAAACTTCCTATATTCGTAATTTAAAAAAGAAAGCATTTTGTTTTTGTAATTTATTAACTCCCTGAGATGTACATACTCCGACTCGTTCAGGAGGTAAATTTTTTTATTATTTATTTGAAAATTTCGAATGTTATACGAATCTAAATTTTTTTCTAGTAGCTTTTTGTTGTAGAGGAGCTCATTGTCGATAAGGTCAGATGTGTTAATTTCGATCGGGTCTTTTGAGGATTCTTTTTTTTGAAATATGTTTCTAATCATGTTGATAATTTTTTGGAAGAACACATTGGTGGTTCTTTTTTTTTCCAAATATGAAATGTGTGTGTTATTAAAATTGTTTGTTGTTTTTGTGTCGGTAACATTTTGGCCGCTGTCTCCAATTTGGGGAGTTGCGTCGTCTTCCCTAACTCGCTGACCCGTATTGCATTCATTATTATCATTATTGATTGTGTTGGACTCTTCTTTGTTTCCTTTTCCCTTAGAGGAACGCATATGTTCTACGCTCGCGCTTTTATTTTTCTTCCCACTTGCCTTGCTGCCACGCTTGGTCTTCGTGCCCCCTCCACTCACAGGGGATATATCCACCGTCACGTAGTCATTTATTTTTTGTATTTCATGATTGATGCGAGTCTCGAGTTCTTTGAAGGCTGCATGGGAACACTCGTCGCCATCTTTAAAATGAACCCCCTCATTGTTATTACCCTTGTCTGTGATATATTCGTACAATTTTTTAAAGTCTTCATTTTCTATCAAATTCGCCAACTCATTCATGTTAAGTCCGTTTTGCGACACACGAATAGTGTTGCGTGGGCTGGGTTCTTTTTGTTTGTTTTGCTTTGGGGTCACCCCACCTGTTGGCAATTCACTACGATTTTCAGTATCCTCCTTGTCGGCGAAGTTCACCGATTTTTCTACCATTTGTCCCTCCCCTTCTCCTTTGATGCTGGTAAATTTTACGCTTTGATTGATCCCGCTGGTGATGTGGAGAATGTCTGAGGGGTCCGCTGGCTGGATGTCCTTAATGGAGAAGTACTTGTTCTGCTTGGGGGGTGCATGAGCATGGGCGCGTTTGTCGTTGTCCGCCCCTGTGGCATTCTGCACGGCGTCCTCCCTGTGGACGCTCCCCTCTAACATGCTGTGTATGCACCTGAAGTTCGCATTATGATGGTGGCCATAATTATTAAACAGCTCCGTTTGTATTTTGTTAAAGAAGTAGTTGCTGTTGAGGTCCTTCAAAGTTCCGCTATGTTGAAACATGGTAGCGGAGTGGATAAAATTATATATGGTGTTATTTTTCTCAATGATTTGTCTGTCCATATTTTCCTTCAAATCGAAATTTGTAAAAACGGTACTTTTGTCTGTAGTAAAATCGCTAATAAATTTTGTATAATTATTATTCACATATTCGAAGATGTTTTGTATATTCTTTACACTTAGGATGTTTCTAGCAAAGTACTCAGGTTGGTATACTTCCACTTGGTGTTGTGCATGCTCATCTTTTTCTACGTGATCTCCTTTCCACCTTATCCATTTCCTTCCCCCTTTGTGATCTGCCTTCCTATCAGCAATGGACAGTTTATCCTTTCCAGTTGCCCCTTTTGCATTTGCCTTTCCCCTTCCATGGTTGGCAGGATCATGTGTGGAGTGATTTGTGTCTTTGTAAATCGAATGATTCCCTTCACTCTCTTCCACTTGGCTCTTCCCTTCCGTTTGACTTCCCATAGCATCTGCCTTGCCGAGCTGGTTCAATTCATTCATTAGAAAAATGTTGTTGTTTTCCTTCACGGTGTTCACAATGTTAAGCATCTCGTCGAACATTTGCGCGTCCTCCTTTAGGTTGCTTTTCAAACTAGTTAAGTTAAATTTCAGTATGTTACAAATATCATTTTTCATTTTTATTAGTATGTCTCCTATTAGTGCGTCTTCTTCTTCTTCCAGGTGAGATCCATCTTTGATCACGCTTAGGTGAGGGACGTCGGGTGCAATTTGCCCATTCGGACCGCTCTTGTCCCCTTCGCCAAACAATTTATTTCCTAACAGTTTGTGCAGGTGGTTATGCCTTTTGCCCGCACCTGACTGTTCCTGTACCTTATTACTTTGTAGCTTCTCCTGTTGGGTCTTCAAGTACCTTTCCTTTTCCTCCTCGGTTAGAAGTTTGAGCTCATCGAATGTCTTTAGTATACACTCATTAACGTCGTTGGTGTCGGTTCCCTCTTTGTTCAGTTGGTCTTTTATTATATCAATTTTGTTCTTGTAGGACTCGATGAAAAAGTCTAGGTACTTGACCTTGCCAGTGCTTTTGAAGCCACAAATGTAGCTAAAAATGCAGAGACTAAAGGAGAAGAAAATGATATCCTTGGTAATATGGTTTTGATTAAAATTGAGGAAAATGTCCGCCGGTTTCTCCTTAACATTATTCTCATTCTCGCTTCCTTCCTGTTTACTATGGTCATTCTCTTTATCACATTTTGTTTCCATTTTTTCTTCACGCACTACTGGCTTGGCTTTCACCATTTTAGCCCTCTGCGCGAATTTGATGGTGGAGGCTGTTTCGTTCAGGTAGTGCAGCTTTGAGGACAAGGTGCAGATAAGGATACTCTTGCAGTTGTTGCCCAGGCTGTCGGAGAGCACTCTTGTGAGTTTGGAATCTCGGTAGGGGATGTGCATGCTGGGGGTGGGTCCCGCCATGGGTCCGCCTTGCAACTTGGCCTTCTTCGCCTGGTTGTGCACGCTCGCTTTGTGGGCGTCTGTGTGCTCTTCCTTCTCCACAAACTCTTCACCAGCTGGTGTATCATCTGCATTTGCTGCAGTGGAGTCTTCGGCCAGGGGAAAAACCTGATCAGGCGGCTTCTCCTTCGCCGTCTTGTCCATTTTCTCCTTAATCTGCATGACAGCCAAGGCGTTTATAACTTTGCTAAGGACAGTTAAGCTTTTGTTAATCATGGTGGTTTCTATTTTGACGGAGCCAGTGGCCTTTGTTTGTTTAAGTCGTTCACTTCCAGCCAAATCCACAAGACACAACTTTCCACACCTGACCGTATTGGTAGCATGAATATACCTATTAATTTTTATAATAAAAATAAGGTGAGATCTGGAGGAAGTTTTGTTCATATGTGTAAAAGCGATTTTCCTGTTATTAACTCCTTCTTCCAAATAATGAAGAGCATTAATAACATTTTCTATTTCAACTTCCCTCAAATTTTTAATAACAAATTCATTTTTGTTTGAATCGATCATATGCACAGAGAGGTTACTCTCTCCACTAATCAAGTCATAAATGATTTCATTATAAATTTCAAGAATGGACATGGTCACTACAAATTCTTTCCTCCCATTCGGTGGCTCCTTTTCGCTTTTGTGATAGCTTATATAATTGAAAATATAATTTATACAGTGAGGAATGAGCCCCACATGGTTAGGCTCATTGGATATACAATTGGTCAGTTCTTCATAAGTGATAGCAATGCTATTATCAACTGTAGGGCCCATTTTGCTGGTCTGGTTTTCTTTACACAGATGAAACAAATTATTTAAGTACTCGAAATTTCCTAGCATGGTGTACGTCTTCCCACTGTTTGTTTGACCATATGCCATGATGCTACAATTAATGCCCTGAAATATATTTTTTATATTATGCTTAATATAATCATTAAAGATCATTTGGTTGCTGTTTTCAATATCGTATACTCGATCATATGTATACTCTAAATTGAGTCCATTGTTTTTGTTTCCCATTGGACATGTATCAATAACAAGCTTGTTTTTAGCTACCTTTTTTATAACATCCACATGGTTGCTTTGTGTCTCTTCTCCTTTTTCCTTCTCACTTATATCATTTTTTATTCTGCACACCACACTTATGTACTCCTCTACATTTTTCTCCACCTCCGTATCCTCGAAGTAAGCATTTTTGTCCCTTTCAATTTCTTCGTTTTTTTTTTTTTTCTGCTCGATGTTGTTTTGAATGTACCACTGGTGGATATCCTTATGATCCTCCTTATGAGCGTCTTTCTCTTTGCACGCCTTTCCCCCCTTATTGGCGTGCCTGTCCTTGGGGGCCGATGTCGCACTGTTGTGCTGGGCGTTCTTATTTATGCGGAACACCATATTGTGCGTGGTTAACAGAGAGACGTGTCACACGCGCTGAATGGCGTCGCATGTGGTTAGTAGCGTAGCTGATGGTACCTCAGCCGCTTCCCCGTTTTACCGCTTCGAGAAATTATCCCAGCTGTGACACGAATGCAAAATGCATCTCCTTGTTGACAGAATTTATGAGAAACTATATAAGGGGAACTTTATGGGCATCCTTTGTGAGCGCCTTTCCCGCGTGCACATGGGCATGTAGAGGCATGTGCGAACGTTATAGTTTGGGCCTATATAGAAGGACACAACGCGATGGACAGGGGGAAATAAACAAAAATAAGTACATATAAGCGAAAAAAAAAATATAATATAATTAAACAATGTTGCATCTGCAGTAGGGGCCTCAATAAGACACACATCGCCGCCTCACACTTTAGCGCATTTTGGCAGATTCCCTAATTTTTTTTTTTTTTTTTTTTTTTTCTTATAATGAGAACCACTTGCGAAGAGGGTCATAAATGTACCCACGCCTACTGCAAATGTCTTCCCGCGCATTTGCAAAGTAGGAACTTCCTTTTCAGCGTTAGCATGATATGTAAGGTTGGCACAGAAAAAAAAAAAAACAGAAAAAAAAGTGGGAACTCCCCCCTTTTACTTCTACGTGTACCTCCATGTGTGTACCAGTACAGGAGTGTACACACGGCTGTACACATGATCCACCTCGACACGAATTAGGTACATAGCCCGACATACACAGACCTCTCTCTGCGGTACCGACTCTTCACCCAGTGCCCAAACCATTTCTAATAGGTCATTATATTGAGAATTATTATTGCTAGCACTTTTGTGCGGACAAGGACGATGTTTATGAGGTCATCATTTTTATGAAGTTTTATACGTAAACAGGAGAGTGCAGCATTCAGAGGGGCTGCATTAAAAAAAAAATTCTCTGTGTAACGATTCGCCCACATGATGTGGTTATGCTCCTACCAGTCCCCCTCCCTCCGGTATGGTACCTTTCATGGAGGGGGGAAAGAAAAACCTAATGACATGTTGCTAATACGTCCCCTTTTGGATGGTGTCAGTAAATATACACACCGCGCCGTTGCAAAAAGGTGAAGCATTTCCCCTTAAAAAAAAAAAGCATCCCTTATGAAGAAATGCCCATTACGTACACATACCTGCCCATGAGGCGAAGTAAAACAAGTTCTATATAAAATGGGGCTCAGGGGGAGGAGGGGTCTATTTTATCCTCCCTTTGTAGCACTCTATGAGGGGTGTTATCCATCTGGGTGATATTTCCCAACAGGTACTTTCAATGTGCGGGCGTGCATGTCAGTCCTTTGGCCATGTTGCGGGGAACATTCTCCGCCTTTTTTTTTAATTCCTTAAGGCGTTTATTTCCACAAGCCGATGAAACTCTCCACGTTTATGTAAAACTCATGGAGGGACACCTTGCCAGTTGGTGCACACGAAAGTGTGTTAGAGCAGGGTAGGAGGTGCAATGGGCACATTAGGCAGTCCATGTAAGGCTCCTCAGAATGAACAATGCAATACTCACCCCTTTCGTATGGGTTAACCAAGGGAGACTATTATTTCACTCCTGTCGGATGCATATCCCTAATGGATCGTTCCAACGGCGTAGGCACTCCAAATGAGAACAGAAACAGGGGAACTTAAAATGAAAAAAAAAAAAAAAAAAAAAACAAAGTTCATCCAGGCATGCGTATATATGCATACTTAATAAACCTTCATCTGATGTGGTAAGCCGTTCTGCATATGTTCCTTCAACGTTTGGCGCCACACCGACGCGGTCAACATGGCTTAGGGATACCAAGTAGGGGAAAACACAGTCCACTAAAAAATGACTTAAGTGAAATTCTCACGTACGCGTATTTTTTGGAAATACCCAAAGGTGATGCGATTATTTTATTTTATTTTTTTGTTTGAAAAATTGTCATTTTCCATGTGTCCCTCTGTTGCACAAAAAAAAAAAAAAAAAAAAAAAAAAAAAAAAAAAATTGAAACGTTGAAGCGTTGAAACGTTGAAAATGTGAGGGAATGGGAAAAAAAGAATTGGCACCGAACTGGTGGAACAGCGCGGAACAGTGAACGCAAAAATAAGTAGAAAGCACTTTGAAGGAAACAAGCAATGTAGTATTCTTTAAATGATTCAACGAACATGAAAAAACTCGAGGGAATCCTTCTTTCTTTAAATTATCCACCAAGAGAGACCTCACATGCATGTACATATTATAACATACACGTACATATTTTATTATTATACGTGTTTATGAAAAATCGCCCCTTTTGTTGACACAGGCGGAGGGAATTCTTTGCATTTGCCTACCTCCATTTGATGGTCAGCACTGGCGAATTTTCCAATAGCGGAAAAGTCACACCGGGCAGAGCTCACAACAGCTCATGTTCGTGCATATCATCCTCCGAGGACTATTACGCAGTGCTAAGCGCTTTTGTGAAAAAGATCAATCGCGGGGGAAGGTGCGAACGCAAGAACGCCTTCATGTAACCTATGCGTTAATGCATGTATATACTTAGCGTCCACATAGGAACGTAGCGGTGGACGGTGGGGAACAAAGAGATTTTTCTGTTATATATATTTGCCACAGTCCTCTTTAAGAGTGTGAGGACAGGCCCCTCACCGTTGTTAGAAAAGAACAGAAAAAAAAAAACACAAGTAGGAAATTTCCCACGTGAAATTTTTTTTTTTCCCCCCATCTGCATACCCTTCCATATAATTTGCCTACTGTTGGAGATCGTTCCTAAACTCGCCTCCGTTGCAAAATCCGAATAAGCGCTCCTTTTTTGCTTTTACATGTTTCCGTCGATTCGCAAAAGCAGGCGCACATGCGTAAGCGCACCTACGCACTTATATATATGTACATATACACCCTTAAATAAATTTATGTTGTGTCTTTGGCACGTTGCCATTCCTTCGCCGTGCTGCGTTTCCTTCGCTGCGCCGGGAGAGAACCTTCCCCCGCACGTATACGAACGTCCTGTACAGAAGGAGATTTTATTTCTTCGTTGGTGATTCCCCCGTGGGGTTCCCCCAATGGGCGCTTTAAAAAAAAAAAAAAACGGCGTGGCGTGTCGCATGTCCACTGTAGTGTGTTTGTGTCCGCGCCGTTCGCTTGGTTGACGTCGTGTGGCCAACTGATTGGACAATTTAGTTGGCCTTTTTAATTCGCCAAAATCATTTCACGCGCGAAGTTTAACTTAATCCCGTGAAGTACGTTTTTTTTTTTTTTTCCATTTTTTTTTCTTTATTTTTTTGTGCAACAATTAGTTGTAAAATTCCCCCCTCCCCGAGGCGTTTTTTTTTTTTTTTTTTTTTTTTTCGTGAAATATTAATTTTGCTGCATTTAATCCTCCGCAAAAATTTGGGACTCCATTTTTAACCGTTACACGGGTCCGCATTAAGATTGCGCCAACATCGGGGGTGGGGTGTATTGGAGCCAAATTTTGTTGTACCATTTGGACAGCATTGGGGATGTACTGCTGCGAAAATTTCCCTCTTTTCTGTTAGCAAGTGTGTGACCCGTAAAGTGCAGGGGCGCAACTTGGAATGAGTTGTTGTTGGACGGCTGCTTCCGTGGGATGGTCGTACACGTGTATTATTTTTGTGTGTGAATTTGGGGAGTCTGCGCATACGCATAAATGCGTCTGAACAAGACACCCCAACAGACGTAACTGCGTCACACCGTGGACCATTCACCCCCTCCCCTTTGTGAATCGTCCAACCATAAGTAATTTCTTCATCTTCAAATTTCCATTTTGTCCTATGCCGCCATAAAGGTGAGATCAGGAACATGGGGAAATGACCCTGACATTAAAACATTAGCAGTGTGGTCATGTACCATTTTTTTTTTTTGTTCATCGTGCACATTTCGTCTCCCCCTATCATGTTGTGAGGAGACAGTCCCCCTCATCACACTTTCATATCTTTTATCCTACTTTGCAGATGTTATTATTTAAAAAGGTTAATTCAAAGGTGTTAAGCATAAACAACTATTTGCAGAAGTAAGACTTGTTGAACATGGGGAGTTTTTTTTTTTTTTTTTGTACCCTCCCTGCCCCGTGTGAAGGGCGAAAAAAAAAAAAAGAAATGTGTGGAGTACCTTCCAATGTAGACGCAATTTTTCGTGGCATGTTATGTTACCCTAAACCTCACCTAAACGTCCTTTTTTTTTTTTTTAGGTATTTAGAGTCCAATCAGTTTGAAAAAAACCTCAAAGAAGCTTTAAACAATAAAAATTATGGCGTATCGAATAGCCTTCTATATGCCCTATCCATCTCAACGTACGATTCGAATTACTATAAGAGGGTCCTGAGCGAGGTTTTCAAGGCCATCCAGGAGAAGCCGTCAAAATGGAGAAGAATATATAAGGTTAGTTCAAGGGCAGCAGTCTTGCTCCCTCTCCCTCCCCCCCCAAAAAGGAAAAAAAAAAAAAAAAAGAAAAAGAAAAAAATTCCTCTTTTTTGATGTGTCATTTTGGGAATGATGACTTGGTTTTGGTTATACGTTATACATGTTTTTGCATAATTTCTTAATTATTATTATTATTTTTTCCCCCCTTTTTGTGTGTCCCCACCGCAGGGCTTAAGACTGTGCGAGTACGTAATGAAGAACGGGTGCGAGTACTTCATCAGCGATGTGAAGGACAAGGAGGAACTCATTAAAAAGCTTACGCACTTTACCTACTTAGAAGATCTAAAGGATAAGGGAGTATGCATAAGAGAAATTTCAAACAACATTTTAACATTGTTAAGGGACAACAAACATTTGAGGAATGAAAGAATAGAAGCTGCGAAATATGCAAACATTTGCACGAATATAGAATCCAAGCCAGTTGAAAAAAAAGGATTTTTTTCAGGTCGGAAAAAGAAAACAAAAAATAAAGGGAAAAAAATCCTGGAGAACAACAAAAGAAATTATATGGACAACAGAAATACAAGAAATGAACAAGAGAAAAGTATATTCGATCAGATAGAGGAAGAGAGGAATATGCTAAACAAATATACAAGCAATAATTACGACACAAATGATATGACACACAGGTCGGATGATGTAAGGAGAGGTGGGGGACATCATTCTTCCAGTGAGTCCTCATCCGACTCAGACTCCTCTGACGACAGTAGTGGGAGTAGCGGAAGCAGTAGTAGCAGTGGACGTGACAGCGATGGGAGTAGAAGTAGAAGCAGTGGCTACATGTCAGGGCATAAATCAAACAGAAGGAAATCAGGTAGAGGAAGAAAGCATAGAAATGCATCTTCACATTCTTCAAAATATTCTGGTTCTTCTTCAGCATCTCATGATGCTTCCAGATCTTCAAATATGTCTCGTTCCAAGTCAGCCCGTTCATCATCGCATGCGTCATCACGAAGTTCCTCGCGTAACTCTTCCGCCTCGTCCTCTGCGTCGAGATCATCATCGCGATCTTCCCGCTACTCCTCCGCGTCAAGTCAGTCCAGTTACTCTTCGAAGAAGAAATCCCACGCACGAGATAAGAGTCGGAAGAGCAGGGGCTCAAGAAGGAACAAGTCAGGGCGCTCCAGATGAGCAGCCACCGGGAGAGAGGATGCACAGCTGCCAGGAAGTTTAACACACCAGGTAGAATATCCAAATGGAGAAAACACAAAGAAGAGCATTATTTACATGCGAGCATAAATTGAACAGCTTTGGCAGGATCAGTAGGGCGTGCCCCCTTAAAAAATGATGAAGCTACCTTCGAACATTTTAACCCTTCGAAGTTTTGTACAAAGGGGAGCACAGCGGAATGTAAGTTTGTTTGCATATGTAGTAGGTTTCGTGAAGGCCTATATGTGTAGGTTCGCTCATTTGTGGGGTTTACCTAATGCAGGGAAGAGACGACCGATATGCAGTACCAACACTTTTGCCATTTGTTTTTTCCCAGCTGGGGATGATAAAGAGGGTGTAACAGAGTACAGCGTCCACCTCAGCGGAGGTGTCTAACTCGTTCTTGGAGCAAGAAGATACGATTATATATGAATGCAGGCACGCATGATCAAGTGAATACGCGGTGTAAGCAGGTGTGAGGCAGGATGAAGACATAAGACGATTAGAAGCGTTTAGTGATGGGGAAATTTTTACCCTGTTTTTTTTTTTTTAATTTACAACCGGTAGGAACAGTTAGCCAAACGGTTTGGACATATCACATTTTAGCTGGCACTTTGAGGAATTTTTTTTTTTTTTTCCTGCCGTTATGCTTTATGGCAACGATAAGTGTCGTGCTCTGGAATGGACCAAAACTCGTGCAAGAAGGGGAACACCAATTAGTGAAAATTTTGTTTACGGGATTGTGCTGGGTGGATTTATGTACCGTCTATCCAGAAATGCGATTTTTTTTTTTTTCCTTGCCACAAAATTTTGTACAACCCAGCTGCTGATGATTGTGGCCGGTGGATCCACTCCGCCTTCCCAATGCTTCTGCGCGTATGTGAAGGATGTACGCGTCTGCTCCGTACGCAGAGTAATGTACCGTGCGTATGGGCGCTGCTTTAGTACATTTAGTTATGGCCATATTGATCTGCGTGCACATTCGTCTGCTCCCGTTTAGCCTACTCGTGCGCTTCCCCCCGCCATTTGGTAACACGGGGCTTTAGAGAGAATCCCCCCGACAGAATCCGCCTCGAAGTGCCTCGCCTCCACCTGTGCCGCAGTTTGATTCACAGGATTATCTCCGTGGTTTTTTTTTTTTTTGCATACCAATACGTGGATGTATATACAAGGATATATCACATATGTTATAATGCTTACATTGCATCTATTGTTAACCCCCTCTCGATTTGTTCGCTTTAAAATTTTATGATGTATGCATAACTGGTATATGTTTTTGTAATTTGATGACCAAACTTTTTCCCCCTTCTTTTAATTTGACGTATATTGGGATAAACGAAGAGTTGGGAGAGTCAACTCCCAGCTGGTGACTCGCCAAAACGGCAAGAACAAAAAAAAAAAAAAAAAAAATGACAAAATCTTGCCTGACCCGTTCAGAATTTTTTTTTTTTTTTTTTTCGCTGCCCCTAAGTGATAGCCAAATTGTAGTTCTATAAAAGATTTGATGTAGTCGCGCTCTACGTTTTAGGATAGAACAAAAAAGAGTAATCGCTTTTTTTTTTTTCTTTTTTTTTTTTAAGAATTTTTACCCATGTAATTATATATAAGGCGAGTCTCATTATATGCGAACGAGCATTAGCACAGTTCTGTATTCGCAATACAGTTTAGTCTGTTTTGTGCATGACGTGCATGCAACTCGGGTGGGAGTCCCCCGTGGCTGTCATAAGTTGGTGAATAATCATCGAGGAAGTGACTTCCCTTGGGTGATTGAACAAGCGAAAGGACGAATAGAAGGGGTTAGTGATCTGCCCGTGCGTGAGGGGAAGTAGTTGCAACAGGGGGTAAAACGCGACGTAAACACCACCGCGAAACGCAATGGGGGAACTGCTTTCAATAAAGAACCTTTTCATATGCGCGAGCGAAAGGAGCGTGGAGGATCTGCGGACGGCCATGGAGGGTCTCCTGAAGAAGGAGAAAGCTGAAGTTGCAGAAGGGGAGGAGGCAAAGCAGGGCGGAAAAAAGTACGAAATGATTAAAGATTACATGGACGCAAATAAAAATAACGTGCTCCATTTTGCAATTTACGGAAATAATATGAACAACGTGAAATTTATAATTGAAAACACAAATTTAATAAATAGTATTAACAGCGAAGAGCAAAATGGGTTGATTATTAGTGTCATGAACAGAAACACACAGATCTCAAAATATTTAATTGAACAAAATATAAATTATAATCACAAGGACAAACATATGGCGAATGCTTTACTCTACAGTCTGATCACACAAAATTATGAAATTTTTAACATACTGATGGAAAAGGAAAATATAGACGTCAATGTTAATAGCTTTGAAAAGGGAAATTTATTAAGTGTGTCAATATTTGAAAGGAATATATTTGTGTTAAAAAAATTATTCAATAAATTTATTTGTCCCTTTGTTGAGAAAAGTGTCTATCCTCACCCTGTTCTCTTCATCACATACAGTAACGACAATGACTTGCTTTTCCTTTATTTAACATACTGCTTGTATTTCTGTACCAAAGACGATAAACTATATGAGATAAACAAATTGAACTTTGATCAATCCACGGAAAATATTTACGTCGATTTGGACCATCCACAAGTGATTCGTTCCATTTGGGACAATTCCAATTATGACCTCAGCGCTTTTAAAGATATATTAAACATGACGGACGAAGATGGCACTTCTCTGTTCAGCACGTGTAGCAATAATGGGAACTTCCTCGGGAAAGACATTTTCGCCTACTTCACACCTTCATCGTAGTGCTTGATCGAAGAGATGTTATAGGATTCAGAGCGGCCATAATGTGCACGCCGCTGAAACGCGTACACGCACACTATTTTATCAGTAACGGCCATGTGAACGGTGTGCACATTTGCTTCAAAAATTCGCTCGTCAGTTATGCGTTGCCCCGATGGAATGGCAGCAAATGCCCGCCCACATATTGATGTCACTTTTTTTTTTGCAATTTTTTTTTTTTTTTTTTCTATTTTGTGGGATTGTAAAGAGGCCACAAAATGTGCGCAAAATGTCCACAACGTTTCACTGGGCGCGGCTACCTCCATGTGGGCACCACGCAGGCACACTCCCCCGTAGGAATTTCCCCTCCCAAAAAAAAACACACGGCCAAGTTCCACGTGGGAGGCCCCAAATGGGGGGCGCAATTTCTTCACGGCGGGTACTTTCCGCCTGGGTAGCTTTGTTTCCTCTAGGAGAGGTAATTTGGAGCGGGCAGAAGCTGTTTGCGGAGAGCATCCTGAGGATACTTCCGGCGAACGACTCCATAGACGGCATATTGGTACACCTGCCATATAAGTTTATAAAGCATAGGGTTCAAAGCAGAGGAATATACTTGAACACCAATTTTGATGACCTCGATTCGGTGATCATTTTGGTTGAAATGCAGAAGAAGATTACCAACTTACATTGCAATTTGAGGAAAGAAAAGGGGGAATTTATCAAGGGGGGTGTAATACAGGGGAAAAATACCCACGGGAAACACAGTCACGGGAAAAGCAGCCACACGAAAAACAGCCACGGGGAGGATGTCCTAATTACGAACAATTGTGTCCTCTTTGTTCAAATAAAATATAAAGACAGCTTAAAGAACATTTTCAAATTCATGGATTATGTGTACCAGCATACAAGTGCCACTGCGTTGGTTTTCATTTGTGACAACTTTTTATATGACAACGAGATATACAATCCGCATGAGGATCTGAACACAACGATTTTGCATTCTAGTGTGCTGACCTACTTGGTGCCCTACGACTCCATGATAGCTTATCAGGAGAAGGATCAATATGACCAGTACATGTTTGAGTTATATTGGGGGATCCAAAACAAGAGTGATGTTGTGCATATAAATTATCATTTAGACTTTGGGAAATATTTTAACTACACTTTTTTTCATTACATGAAAAACTTCCTACTCGATTTGAAAGAATATATAACATACGAGATTCATTTTAGTATACACAAAAATTTCACCATCGACCCCCGCTATTGCTTTATTCGTGACTCATCCTACTGCATAAGCAAACCTGATTACATGAACTCCAATGTTGTTCGGGAGGTGGTGGAGCAGCAAGTGCGCAGCTTGTGCGTGTACCAGTTGACCGCCACGCGGGGAGACCACGACAAGCAGGAGGTACAACCGCACCGCGCGGAAGACACCACAGGGGAGCAGCTTCCAACGTACACACACAACAAACGGTTCAGCGAAAAATTCATCCAGTATATAAATGCCCTGTTCGACTTTGGGTTTGAAAAAAATCTCTGCTCCAGTGGTTCGAACGATTTATCAAAAAAATGTTCAGACAAAATTTTAGCCCACTTGGGGGTACCCGTGCAGGAGGTGAACAAATGCTTTTTAAAAAATTTTCATGCCTACATGAAGGACATGATAAAAACCAAGTTTTATGTTTACTCGATACAAATAAATGGGCAGACGTACAAGCTGAAGCTAAACAAGGACATTAGCATACGCCTGATTTGTTCTGCCTTCCGCGTCATGCCCAAGCGTTGCATGGACTACTTTGCGGGCGGCGTTTACGGCACCTCCCTCGTGCGCAAGTAGGCGGCACAGCGGCCAGGCAGTTTCGCGCGAGCATACACACATATATACATATGTATATATGTATATGTACATATTCATATGGCCACCCGTGCGCTCACCCCCTTCCCCCGCAGGAAGAGCAAGAAGAAGGAGCTGGTGGCCTTCTACATCCTGCTGCTCCTGGTGTTGTCGCACATCTTGGGGACGCTCCTGAACTACCTGTAAGTTGGCACAAGTGCAGACGCACCGATGAACAATGTGATATATGTAGTGTATACGATGAGGAGGGATGAAGTACTCCACACGTTTGCCCCTTCCCCGACCGGAATCGCTCTTTGCACATTGAGTTCAGTTTCGCTCGTGCGCGCGTAGCTGAACTGTTTTATTATTTAGAACCTCATGCCGCGCTAATTTCTGGGTTGTTCCACCGCAGAGTATCTTGCCACCTCGACGCGATCGAGAGGAAGGACTAGGTGCCCCTGTTCATCACATGCATGTGAATCACGAATGGCAAAACCACCACGGACGTCCCCGAGATTATGATACAATGGTTTAGTGGTCAAATGAGGAGGTGTCACCCGAGAGCAGAAGAGGTAGCAGCTAAAGTGCCATTTCTGCCATATGTGGGTGGCAGCTGAGGGTCGAACCTACAAAAAGAAAGGTCTTCCGCTCCCTCCCCCAAAAAAAATATATACACATGAAAAAACACACATGTAGATACGAACATGTGCATTCTTATGCAAGTGAATGGTTCCTTTAAGTAACTCCCCCTTGGTCAAATCGTCCGTTGCAAAAAGAACATCCATTTATTTTCCTCCTTTTTTTTTTTTTTATTTTGCAACCACATGATCAGTAGTGTAAAGGGGATATATATGTAGGAAAACATCGCGAGGAAGTATCCACGATTTATCGTAATGTGCCGCTGGTGCAGAGGGACACGTATGTCCAAGTCGTTTCACATTGCAACCACAATCAGTTTTTTTTATTTTTACTTTTTTTTTTTTTTTTCTTCTTTTGTAACCTCTATATCAACCCAACATTTTTATATTTCCTTCATTTTTAAAAAAGCATAAATTATTTTTTTGCCTTAAAAGCATAAATTATTTTTTGCCTTATCTGGCAAGTTCCCCTTTTTTGTGCATGTTCTTTTTTTTATTCCTTTGAGGAGAGCAAAGATCGAGTGGTTGTCAAGTAGAAAAATTTGTTCAATCTTTTGCGCAAACGTCTAAGCATTAATTTCTTTCTTTTTGGTGCATGCCCCTTTCTGCAACATCCCAACCTTGTGTTACCCGCCTTTTTTTTTTTTTCTAATCGAGGCTGGTTGCGTGAGCACACAACGATCAGGTGAGGAATTGACACGGGCACATGCGAACCACACTGTGAACGGATGCTTGTGTCTCTGCCTTTTTATAGGAGCACAAAAATGGTAATCCCGTAAAGGATACATATGTTTTGTCATGTGCTTGTTTGCGCGCGTCGTATTTATGCACACTGTTACTACACTAATTTGAATTGACCACTGCAAGGCGCTCATTTGAATCCCCCACTTTGCTTTCAACCATTTGAGCCACCTGCACAAGTGCAAAAAAAGAATAATTAGGGGCCGCTGAGTTCTACTCGCAGCCGCATGCGTACGTATTATGTCTGCATGGCATTTTTGTGGACACTCTTTTAAGTGGCTGTGGCATCCCACCTATGTCCTGTCCATTTGTAGAAATTTCTCTGAGCAGGGTTTAGGCAATTTGTTGTTCTTCATGGCCCCTTGGAGATATCACATTTGGAATCGGAAAAAAAAAAGGTGTGTGACGGATTTGCCTCCAATTTGAGCAGCCAGCTACCGCAGAATCTGCGTGGGTGAGACGTCGGAGCAGCGCATGCTGCCTACTGAGGAGAGAATTATACATATTAAATCGCGCACGTAGCTATATAAACAGCTGTTCCTGTGAAGAGGCCCCCAAAGGAAAAAAATAATAATAAAAATAATAATAAAGCAGCCCCCCAAACCATTTGCCAACTCCTCGAGTGAACTACCAGAACGAGCCACGCAAGTCGACAAAATGAGGCAGAAGAAAACGCTCAAGGTGAGCATCCACGAAATTAAAAAGTACTGCCCCTTCGTGAAAGACATACAACTCTTTTACAATGCCAACGAGAGCAAAAGCAAAGACAAGCAAAACAAAAACAATGTGGTCTTGTCAGTCATGTCCAATCTGTGCCCAGTGGGAAAGGCCATTAACGAAAAGCGTCTAATCATAATAGACAACAAATCGAAAATAAATATTTTTAAAATTCTCAGAAAGTCTAATATCATATCGAGGCATTTGGTGGACTCTTTGGCAGCTCGACGTGGGACGATGGAGCTAAAAGGGGAGCAGGGGGGTGAGGAAAATGGGGGGGTTAGTGGAGTTGGTAAAATATTGCGTGGTGCGTATAGTCTTACCGATGACGTTTGCAGAACGGAACATAACCTTTGTGGAGAATGCGTGTGTAAGAGCTGGGGCCAGACTCCCCCACAAGAAAATACCCTTAGTGTAGTTGAAAATAAGCCCAGTGGCTCATTAACATGGTCAAATGAAGCCTACAAAATATTCCAAGAACAGTGCACAAAGGATTTAAAAGAACTTTTAAATAAACTTTATTTAGACAAAAGATACAGAGTGTTTACCATCCTAAACAAATGTAGAAAGTATTATCCAAATGTACATGTCGAAAATGGCAAATTATTGCTTCCCATTTTTTTTGAATTTTTTCAAAATTTTGGCTACAAAAGTTGTGTTGGGAATGGTGCTTACAGAATTGGGGGCGACTATGATGCCTTCGCGGATGGATTGAAAAGTGTCTCCTCAAGGAAGGAAAAAAGTAATACGTGGAAGGCTTCCCACTTGTGGACATCTCCCCACGTGTGCACACCTACGATGAGGACAACCAACAACCAAACGGTCGTGTGGTGCTCTAACGATTATCTATGCTTGTCGAATAACCAGCAAGTGATAGATGTGGGAATAGACACGTTGAAAAAAATTGGGAACAGTAGTGGAGGCACAAGAAACATCTCAGGTAGTTTACTAAATCATAGTCACTTGGAATATATTTTGGCTAAATGGTTTAATAAAGACAGTGCATTATTATTTACTTCGGGGTATATAGCAAACGTGGGTGCATTAGAAACATTGGGAAAATTACTAAATCTTGTGTTCGTGTCGGACCAAATGAATCATGCATCTATAATAAATGGAATCCGAGAATCCAGATGTGAAAAAATTATATTCAAACATAACGATATGGTAGATCTAGAAAAGGTTTTAAAAAATTTAAGAACAAATAAAGAATATCAAAATAGAAAAATTATGATTGTGTTTGAATCCATTTATAGTATGTCAGGCAATATTTCTAACATTCCACGTATTGTTCAGCTAGCCAAAAAATATAATGCACTTACCTATGTTGATGAGGTTCACGCGGTAGGATTGTACGGAAAAACGGGTTCTGGATATTTAGAAGAATTAAATCTATGTGATCATATTGATATAATTAATGGTACTTTATCCAAAGCGATAGGTTCTTTGGGTGGGTTCATTTGTGCCAACAAGTATTATATTGACGTCATTAGATCCTACTCTCCCCATTTTATTTTCACCACGTCCTTGACGCCTGTTAATATTAACACATCTGCGGAGGCCATTCACATAATTCAGACGGACATAAATTTGAGAAATAAATTTCGTCAAGTTGTCCAAAAGACAAAGGAAAAGTTGGAGCAAAAGGGGATCCATATTATGAAGAACAACTCCCACATTGTTGTGGCCTTGATTAACTGTGCTGAGAAATGCAAGCAAATTTGTGACGAGCTGCTGACGGAACATAATATATACCTGCAGCCGATTAATTACCCGACCGTTTCGAGGTAAGGAGGGAGCGCGTCGTCGTCTTTACACCACCATGCGTTTGGACGCTGCGTTTGCTCCACGTTTTTGCACCCAACCTATGTACGGTTTATACCTTCGCTTGTGTTCTCATTTGCTGCCATCTCCCCCCACACACACATACACATACACTTGCCACTCCTCAGGGGATCGGAAAGGATCAGAATCACGCCCTCGCCGTACCACACAGATGAGCACATTGAAAAACTGGCGAACAGCCTTTATCTGCTCTTCAAGAAGTACCAAGTAAATATGTTTGATAGGAAGAACAGTCAAGCGGAAATGAAGCTATAGTGCTAGGCGCTGCGGGGCCTATCACCCCGCTTACTTTCTTTTTGTCTGACTTGTCCACGCGCAGGTGATGTATCGCTTGCCACATGTGTATACATATACATAAGCAGATGCATGTGCAACTTTTTTTTTTTTTTCGACCTGTTGACCAAATTGGCAAAATGCGACCACACACAGGACTGTCAAATCGGATTTGAAATTTTTCGAAAGCCGCACTATTCCACGCTGCATAATTTTTTCCCACCATTTGGTTTACACGCCCTGCATCCATCACATATATGTGTGAATACTCGGTGAGGGCAGGCACAATTTTTTGCTGAGTCGAACCTTTCGAACGTGCATAATGATGTAGAGGTCGCCCAGAGGGCCAACCGTGGGAACGGGGGAGCTACAAGAATGAGGCACATTAGAAGTGTCTCCTTGTATGTAACAATTTCTTCGCACGATCAATGCAGTTAGAAACGCACGATTGAATGAATCAGAATTAGCGACAACAAATACACATAAACGACAATATTGTACGCGTGAAAGGCTTTTCATTTCTGCTGCGTGAATTTACAAAATGTTATATTTCCCCATTATGTACCTTGTTCGCACTGCAGTTGTACATATTAGTTACCTCGGCGAACAGCCATTTTTATTATTTTTTTTTTTTTAAACGTTTAGCCACGAACACAATGAAGACAGACAATTTTGTTAACATGTCTCGAGTGGGTAGCAACGTAACAACGGATTGGAGAAAAATGGAAAGTACATCGAAATATTATCGTAACTGCAGTTTTGCATTTTCCAAAATGTCCCATTCTGTATACACTTTGCAATTTTCGCTCTTACTAAATGGGCTTTACATTTTCGCTAGCCATTAAAAAAAAAAAAAAAAAAAAAATTCCGTTCAGGTAAATTCATGCAGAATGCTAAAATGGCTTTGTTGCTATCAGACGTATGGCCTTTTTTCACGTGGTTGATCGCAACACATGTTTAACTATTCTTTGCAACAAGTGTACTACTTGTAAGCTTTCATGTGACATTATGTTCTCATATTCACCTGAACGGTCAGGCGATTTTTCACTTTTTCACATGCTTATACGTGTATAATGTGGAAAAAAAAAAAAAAATCTAGCCTTTTAAAAGAGAACTTGGTTTGGTACGGGGAATAAAAAAAATATCAGCATAGAAAAAAAGTGCCACTTAATGTGTATCGTATAATTCGAAGAAATCGATGCATTTCTGGGAAGAAGAAATGTTTAAATTTACAAGGCAAAAGGTAGGCGCGAAGAAAGTAAATGCACAAAGCACAAACTATTTTTTCGCCATTCCTCTTTTGCTCTCTTGTAATTGTTCGTTCACCTGCCGCTTATTAATTTTTCCTTTTTGCGATAGAGCCGCTAACACTTGCTGCCCATAATCCGCTGCGTGTGCACCCTCTCCACTGAAGCACGAATTGCCACAATATGGAACCCCCTACAGTATATGAGCACGTTAAATATATATGCAAATGTGCTCTCATTTTACATACGCATTTATGCACAATACGCGGTTAGTGAAAAGGGTACAAAACTGTGAACGCAAAATTCGTTTCTTCTGGGAAAAAACGAAAACAAGGCATTTTTCACTATTGGAGGAAAAAGTTAAATATAACGTAAAAAAATGTGAACAAGTGTAAAAAAAAAAAA
>NW_012192610.1:278964-301784 GCF_000956335.1 Plasmodium fragile | reverse complement strand
TTTTTTTTTTTTTTTTTTTTTCCTTTAATGGTAAAGAAAAGTTGACCCATTTACATGGGGTATATAACTACACGGAAAATATTTATTTTTTTTACAATAATGGGAAAGGAGAAGTGAATAAAAAAAAATGGTCATATTGACTAACATTTTTCTCCTTAACTACTTGTACAGTGACGCATCTTATGTGTGTTTTCCCTTCTTCGTTTTTTTTTTTTTTTTTTTTTTTTTAGAGACTTAACCAGGTGTGCTCCCCCCAAGCTCTGCGTTGTAAATTATATTTCTTTTTTTTTATCCCTTTTCACATCGCGACATTGCTTAATCTGTGTCTGCGCTGTTATGTGACCATTTGGTGAACACGGGGTGGTGATACATTTTGAAACATAGCTGGTCTTTCTCCGTTGACTGCACATCAACATGTGACCGCAGGACAACGCTTAGAGGTATACAAAAGGGAGGGTGTTGGTACAAAATATATATTTGCCTTGGTTAAAATACCTTCCCATGTTTATTTTTTTTTAAAAGGGAAGGAATAAATTTATTTTAATAAAACCATGTGCATTGTTCACTGATGATGTGTATGAGGATACTTTCCCTTGTTAGCAGTGTGACTGCTGAAAGGGGGGAACATATATAAGCCACGGGAGCGACATCATCACGCGGTGCATTCCTTACCATCTCCCGCCCAGCGTGAATCCCAATTCGTAGGCATATAGCTGTGCATTGGGCCATCCGTTTAAAACCGAAATGGAAAAAAAAAAAAAAAAAAAATAGGGTTGACGAACAGTGTGTGTGGGGGGGAAGCTATTCATGTACGCACACGCAGTGCCATATGACAACCCCGCCTCATCGTTATGATCCGCCAAGTGGCATGTGCATCAGAGAGACTGCAGTGAACACCTCATCGAGGGAGGGAGAAGTAGGGAATAAGGTGAGGACACTTTTAAGTTCACCCAAAGCTTCGTTGTCAAAGGTAAAAATGACATTGAGCAAATCCATGTTAAAGTAATACGTCCTGTTTTTTAACAACTTGGTAGAGTAGGGATGGAAATGCAAATATTTCTTCATGTGATGAAACATGTTGGGGTTATTGGACATGTACGTGAGGAAGTTGAAATAAATTTGAAAGAGCGAATTGTCTGCAAAGCTGTTTTTCAAATGTTTTTTATATTCTGCAATTTGGGTCTTTTTGTACAAAGTACCTTGGTCCATATTGTGGATACAATCGAGGAAGTGATAAAAATCTACATCGTAGTAGCAGTTGTCTCTGATGTTGTTTTTTACAACCCCGTTGTAGTCTGTTATTGGATCAAATCTGTACTTATTCATTTCTTCAATTTTTTTTGCAATGTTTCTTTCGAGAGAGTGTTCTTGCGCGTGGCTTTTTATATGGGCGTATGGGCGATAATTTTGTACAGGCTGATTTGAATTGAGGCAGGAAGAAGAAGCAGAACGGTACACCTTCATGTGGTAAAGTTCACTGCTCATAATTTCTCCATAATCCTGAAGACGCGTTTGAAGAGAAAAGTAAGGGGCATTTTTATTTGCCCTCATGTCATACATTTCGTTTAGCAATTGGATGGCACTTTTTTTATCAGAAAAATCGTACGAACTCAGTTTTAAAATTCTGTTATAAACACGTAGCTTTAATTCAAACAACAAATCATCTGTGCAACTTTGTGAAAAGGCATTTTCCAAAAACACAATTTTTTTATTCATGTAAATAAAAAATCTGTTGACGAAAATTGTTAAGAATATTCTGTATTTGGATTTGATAAAATAATTATTGTAAAAATAATTCCTCTGTATTTTTTTTATTTTTTTTTTCGAATGGACAGATTTTATTTTGTTCAAAAATGCATCATTTGGATGGGGAGATGAGCAGCCATTCTTCTTTCCATTGATAAGTATTTGCAAGAATAACATGAGGTCATGACATATCTGCAAAGCCCGATTATGATCGTAGAAGTAATTTTGCCCTTGTCTGTCCTCTTCTGTAAAAGGAGAACTATATATGGAGAGAAAATTACATTTGGAGTCAACAAGGAAAAAATTAAAAAAAAATTTCTGGTACGTTCGTATGCTGTCTACCATGTGTTCCCTTTGATTTACATTCATATTAATCCCCATAACATTATGCATTAATTTATTTTCAAAAATGAATTTTATTTTATTTCGTAATTTTATATGGCCAATATAGTACATAGATTTCCCAAGTACATAATAAATGGAGAGGAATCTCTTCGATACGATATTTACACTTTGGAAAATGCCTCGTAGGACTAATGCCCTTCTGTACTTTTCATTCATGATGACATTATTAATATTGTAAAAGGTATTAGAGCATTGTAGTGTCATGACATTTTTCTGTTCGTCGTATTGATACAAGCGAACATAACTTTTTGTGACGATGAGAATTTTATTTTCATACACATGCATGTCGTTTATATTTTCAAAGTTTTCTTCATTTCTGTGATGCTCCACGATTTCGTACTTGAGGGAGTAGAGCAACTCCTTCTCTGCTTGGGTAAAGTATTCCTCGAAAGTGTAACTTTTGAATAGGTCCATGTACTGCTCTTCCTTTTGCTTCATCATGTGGTCCTGCTGCTTGTTTAGGTACTCTCCATGTGTTGAATTCACGTCCAACAGAGTATTTTGCGTTCTTCCATCAGGATTCGATCCTCGGTTGGGAATATTCCCGCGGGTGTTTGTCGTGGTGGTCGCTGCCCCGTCCAATCTGCCCCTACTATTGGTTAAAAACTCTATATACTCTACTTCGCTTAGGCCCTTCTTTCCGCTGGACCTATTCTTTATTACGTACTGATTTCGAAGAAGCTCATTAAACAAGTCGCACAAATTTATTGTTCGACCATCTTGCGTTCGATACAGAAGCGTCTTCTTGTCGTAGGTACAATTCTGCAGGATTTTCTCCATCAGTCCGTTCTTGCTTTGTGCAAATTTTCTATTGCTTTTTGCAAAAACGATTTTCAATAGGACGATGTGATTTTTCTGCGTGAAGATTATGTACTTGTTCTGGAAGGGCTTTACATTTTTCATGCCCCTGGTCATGTAGGTGATGGGGGTGATCGTTGTGTTTTTAATGAAGAAGGGGAGGATGTCTTCTCCCTTGGTCTTTTTGAATACCAGCGCGGTTTTATCTTTGTGCGGGGGTTCCCCCTCGTTCTTTTCCCCCCCGTTAGATGCCCCTCCCTTGGCGGGTCTCTGCTCAAGCCGCACAGCGAGCATATTTTTATACACATGTTTGATGTTGATCCAGAAGGAGACTCCCCTGCGGTAATTCACAAGGAAGACATAATTCATCTGAATTTTCAGAACAAGAAAAAGGTCTCCCTCGTTAAAATTAAACATCCTGTTGACCTTGTCCTTTAATCTGCACAGAATGATTTCCTTATACTGATTGCTGAAGTTGTTGGGGAATACAAAGAGGCAGTCATAACTGTCCTTCTCTTCCTCTTTCAAACTCTCTCTTGTTTCCTTCTTTCCTTTTCTCGTTTTCACCCTTTGAGGAAGTTGTTTCACGGAGTAACATGCCATCCTCAGGCATGCGCGGTATAGCACAAAGAGCGCCATGTGCTCCTTCAAGAGGTATGAGGCAGCTCTCCTAGATGCTAACACAATGAGTTTCCCTTTTCTTTGTCTTGTTCGTCGGTTATGGTGGGTCATTTTGTGAATGCTTCTTCTCCTCACCTTTGTGTACTCCTTTTTATGCGTCTTGTTCCTGCATCCACGGGTGCCTGTCCGGGGTGCGTCGCGCCAACCTGCTTCCCCAACTGCTCGGTCATCCCTGTTTCCCGAGTACTCTGGGGAGTCCGTGCCGATAGGGGCCTTACTGTTAGCGTTCTTCTTGCACACTATTTTGTAATACTCTGTCACGGAGCTAAAGTGGTACTTGCTCCCTTTGAGGTGCATGGCCAGGAAGGTTAGGTGGCAGTCGCGTGCGTTCGAGGATGTGCTCGTGCCAACATTGTCCGCCTCGATGCCCTTCGAAGGCACTTCCCCCAGTAGGCGCATCTTATATATGTTTTCTACCTCTTTGAACAAGCTTACAAATAGCATGCTTGTCACCGTGCTTTGATTTTGAGAAGGCTGCTCGCTGCTACCTTCCTGTGGAGACAGTTCCCCCGATAGGTCCATGGGTCGAAGGTAGCTTAGATATTTCTCTTCCTTCTCTTCCACGTTTTTTAAAAATTCGCCTAGGTTCGTGGCTGGGTCCGGGGTTACGTCGATCTGTTCTGCGGTTGATTCTGCTAGGGGGCTTCCACATGAACTACCGTAATCTACGCACTTGGAGGGACAAACTGGGCCGCCCTTTTGATCCATTTGGACAGTCTCGTTTTTTCCCAATTTGCGCTGTTTTTTTGTGCAAGTGAAGTTTTCCCCGCTGCCCTTTTTTTTCTTCGTTCCACTGCCCTTCGCGTCGCCTGTGCAAATGTCTCTCGAATCCCCTTCGTGGTTTTCCCCCACCTCACCTTTGTACCTACCATTCGCTTCTCCCTTCCCTTTGCCCTTCTTATGACTCGGGTCGAGAAACAAATTTTTGCTAATCACCGCCTGCTTTTTCTGTCCAATCAGTGCCACCAATATGGTGCAAATTCGGTTGACGCAGTTATGCAGCAGTTCCCTCTTCTTCTCCTCGTCCTGCAAAACGTAATTGTCCTTACCTCGCGGGGTACTCCTAACGGTTAGGTCATCAAGAGCAACCTCCCTACTTCCTACCCGGGTAAAAGATATATTTTTGGCTACCCACCTATCTTGAAAAAATGGGTTCAGCTGATGCGTCCTGCTAATAGTGTTGTAGAACAAAAAGGCGTAGAATCTGTTCGCAAAGTTGACACACTGGTTTCGCAGCAGACACAAGATATGCTTGTTCCAAGCAAAGAGGTTTTGGTCCCTTAGGTATAATTGGGTGTATATGGAAAAGGAGTTGGCGGCATTATCATTTGTATTTGCCTCCAAGTCAATGCGGTTGGTGAGAAGCTTCACGGGGAAGCGTCGCGGGGGCAACTCAAGCGGGGGTCGTGCGAGATGGTCCGAAAATGGTGCTTCTGGGCTCTGTCCTGATATCTTCCCTGAGCTGTGCCTCCCTTCATCCTTCCTGTCGCCGCTCCCCTCAATGGCCTCAATAATTTCCCCCTTCTCCGTGCTCGAGCAAATTAGGAACAACTCAGTAAGTATGTATTTTCGATCTAGGTTGATAAGGCACACATCGGACAGGCTGCTACTTTCAAAGGTGTTAATAATGTTCTTGTTCATTTTAAGGCACAGATTGTTACTTCCACAGTGGGTGCCTATTCCTCTTTCTTTGTTTCTTTTTTGTGTGGCAAATTGGTTAGTTTTATTTGGCTCATCTGATGTCGAACATTTCGCGCATTTATTGCATCTCGCGCAATTGGCACAATTGACGGAGAGGTGCTCCTGTTTCCTTGCATTACCACAGCAGTGGCGTGTTGTGAACTTTATAGGGTCGTTATTTCCTCCCCCTTCGGAGCGCTGGCCACACCTGCCCTGTGAGTAGAGAACAAAATTCTTGGTGTAATAATCACAAAGGGGAGACGAACTATCAACCTTTACAAACTTATCAATTGAACCTTCCTCTTTACAATTCTTCCTCTTCTCGAACAGGAGCTGGTCCCTTTGAATTAGTCCAGTGTACATTTTTTGGTTTAGGCTGATAATTATGAGGTAGGGGAAATTCCTGTCTTTGTTTTTAATTAAGACAATGTTATTTGCACTCATTTCATCTTTGACCTTTATTAATCTGTGGTTCATCCATGCGTGGTCCACGTGATTTTTGTTTGTGGTGAAGAGTTCGCGATTTGTACTGCTCGTGGGGTGAGAGGGCATGGCTTCTTTAAGCCTGTCTGCGCAGGGTTCATTTGAGCGCCTAATTGTAGCATCACTGGGCGGGTCGTCCGTTTGGAACGCTTCCATCAAATGGCTCGATTGGTTCGGTACATCCGATGAGCTTAACCCCCCCGCGGCGGGATCAGCTTCATTTTTGTAAATCCGCAGGGGGAGAACAAAAATGTTCCTGCTTGGCATGCGGCCTTCTCCTATTTTCGTGTCCCGCAAGAGGTTGCACACTTTGTCTTTTTCAAGGTTCAGCAGGTTGACAAGGTAGCCGTGCACCCTGGATTTCATTTCGTCCACATAGTTGTGGCCTCGCTTGAGGGCGCAGCCCCCGGGCTCAGACGCGGACGTGGACTCGGTCGCTCCGCCTTCGCTGCGTAGATCGCTCCCATCGTCACGCTCATCGCTACCAAAGACGCCCTGCCACCTGCTTGCCCCTTCCGCCGATTTCATCACTCCCGTTGTTCCCCCCTGCATAACCCTATCCGACACAAACATGAACATGTTGCTTTCGCAAAAGGCCACAGCTCGGCATCTCTTCTGGTAGACAACCCGAGGTGACTGTTCCCACACGTCGTGCCCTTTCAACGGATTCACAAAATAAACAGAATTATTCCCAAGTAAAAACTCATCAAACATGTTTGTCACTGTCTTCTGTTTTTTATAAACTCGACAGTGACGCAAAAAGAGGTCATTCGTTGGGGCGTTGCTTGAGTGGAAAATGTCATACGCTTTAACGACTCCCTCATTTGTCCCGAGGAGTAAAAAATTATTCAATTGGATCATCCCAGTGATGGTACAATGGTCGTTTAAGGTGTCTACGGTGTACTCATACATGTGTACCACGAACTGTGTGCTTTTCTGCGGAGGGTTGACCGATTTCGTTATCCCCTCAAATGTATGCAGAGGGTGACACGGTTGAATATTTTCCACCCCGGGGCGTTCCATCTCAACACTTCTTCCCTTTAAAATGCGCGCATGTGTTTTTATGTTTTTTTTCGCCTTCTCTTGGGAGGGCACATCGTCTATGAAGTTTATCGAGGGTGATGCTTCATTCAAGGGGGACGCACAACTGTGACTGACGTAGTAGGTGACCACTCTGCATCGCCTCTGTAATCCTATGCAAAGCAAAATGTACTTGTACTTATTTACAGGCTTGTTGGAGGAAACTCCTTTTTTGTCTTCTTTGGCGATAATATAAATGGAGTGTATTCTTTCCTTACACATAATACGATCGATCAGCAAGCACACACTATTCACACCGTCCAGGTAAAACAAATCAACGGTTCCAGTTACGTATGATAAGGCCAGGATTCCCTTATTAAAATGGCAGTGGACCACTGTGGGGGAGGTCAGACCCCACGAAGATGCATTCACAAGTTGTAGAGGGGTACCACTGAGAGGGTCCACATAATAATCATTTATAATGATGCTATTTTTACTTATCACAAGGACGTAAAAATTGCTTCCTCCATTTTGACCTATACATTTTGCATATATAACTTTTTCTTTCGTAAGATTTAGTGATTCTAATTGTTCTTCTTGAATCATTTCAAATGTTTCTTTTTTCTTCATGTCGTTTTGTTGATTCATTCTTTTATTAGGGCAGTTTGTCCCCTGCGAATGAGTCTTCGCGGAGGCCCTCCCTGGCATGGTAAAGGTGTTTGCTTCCATGGGCGACTTTTTTTTTTCCACGCTCAGAAGAGAGAGAGCATTTTGGAAGGCCCCGAATAGGTCTCCCTTGCATCGGACGTAGAAATAGGAGGTCTTCAAGTAGCTCGTCATGCAGAGAATGCTCAGTTGGTTGTTGAAGCGTATCATGAAGGTGTGAGTGCTGGTGTGATTCTCGAGGGGAACAATGGTTTGATTGCTCCTCGCCAGGAGCACCTTGTAGCCGAGGGTCAACTTGTGCAGGTCTCTATGCTTGTCCAGGATAAGTAACGCATCTGACATTTTTTTTTTCAACCTCTTCACACTCAATATGTGGTGGTCCTCCTCCATGTCTGCCCGAAGTGGAGACTTGTCTCTCCGCAGCGCAGACTCATTTCCCCTCATCTGTGCCGTGCCTTTGCACACATTGGCAATCTTTTTCAATTCATCCGTAAGGCTGGACCTGCTCTGCATATTTTGCAAATGACTAACGACCGCCTTTTCCTTGTACTTGTAATCCTTCACCGATTTGATCCTCTCATAAGTGTAGTATGGCTTCTGTACATTTTTAAAAATATACTTAATCTGCTGCTGATGTGAAACACGATAAACGCACGACTTTATTATGAACAGTTGGTCCGCCTGTTCTTCACTTAGAGAAAGGACAAAGCTTGTGCTTTCATCCATCGTGACACTCGGTTTGGACGGAGACACAGAGGTATTCCCCACGGAGCTTATACACCACATCCCTTTTGACGATGCAATTATATTCTTAAAGTGGTTACTCTCCTGTCCTTGCGTAGATGGGCTCCCTCTTCCGAATAAAGTTCTTTTTATGAACATTTGACATTGTACCATATCGAATAGCAAAATAATGACACACATTTTCTTCTCTCGGAGATCAACTGAGAGATACCTTTTAACGAAGGGGTTCCCCGCAGGATGGATCTTCCTAGGATAGTTGCTTCCTAATGACACAATGAGAGCATTCGATAAGGCATCATCCTCCTCTGGAGCAGGATTTTTTTCGTCCCATTTTACCTTCCCAATACTGTCTGCATCGTTTTCGTTGTTAAGGTAGCAGCGGGATGATTCTGTTTTCCTTTTGTGCATCTTTTTTGGCGGGATAGTATCCCTCCTCTCCTCGGTTTCTCTTCCCCTACGGGTTGCTGCTCCGCTACTTGTTGCGATCCTCTCATTTGGATCATCCCCCTGGGGGTTGGTGAAAAAGGCGTTCTTCCTTCTCTTGTATATTTCGTTGAATGTGCTTTTGCTGATTTGAAGCGAGACGGGGGTGGGGTGCACACTCGGCGAGCTTACACCTCTCGGTGGTTGCAGCTGTAGTGATGGCTCTGTTTTCCCGCGCGAGAGCCGCGCATTAACACGGTCACTCCTGCCATACGTAGAGCTTCCTTTCACAGTGGACACCTCCCCAACTATGGTAATCGCGGTGTTCATATCTGCGCAAATGCAATTATTCATGCGGGCAGCGCCCGATCCACTGGCACACATATATTGGAAAACCTTAAAGTCATAGTGGTACACAAAGGCGTACGTGTAAAAGGTGTCAATATAGGGGACACTGCGCAGTGAGTGAAATTGAGTTGCGCTGTTTATGTAGTTGTGTCTTCTTGGGGGGAGCGAGTCTTCCGTTTGTTCACTCCATTCGCTGCGCGGTTTCAAAAGGGGAATCCTTTCTAAGTGTCTGTCCCGATTTCCCTCTCCCTCTGCTCCCCTACCCATGTGCTTTTCCGTGCGCCACCCTCCAACGGCGACACTCGGCCACAAGCGCGGGGGGAAGTTCCGGAGGCACTTCAAACTGATGCATTTAACAAAATAATCAGGACACAAAATGTGACTCTGAATTTCCTCATATACGCCATCCCTTTTAACAATTCTCACGAATCTCATTTTGTCTACAACGAAAACGTCGCTGTTGAGAGCGAGGCGATAATTCACCAGACTAAGGCTCGCTCCGTACGCTGTGGAAAAATGAAAAAACAAAACCATCCCCTTCTTGGCAAATAAAACGAAAGAGGAGCTGTTCATTACCCTTTCCACTTTTTCAACTTCCATGGGGAGATATAATTTGCCCATGGGTATTAAAATATTATTAACAGTGGTATTTTTTCTCTTTCTTCTATTTTTAAAAAATATAATGTTAGCCTGTCCATGGTCGTTCGTAGTTATTAATATGATGTGTGTCTTGCGCTCGATTCTGTGTTCATGGGTGCACCTCCTCTCTAGCTTCTCCTTCGCACGAATCAATTTATCCCTCACTTTTCCGTAATCAAAATTGAATTCCTTCAAACAGGTGACAGATATAAGTTGTAGATTCTGTATTTCAATTATGAGCCTTTTTACAACTTCGCAATGGCGTGTAGAAATTTCACTTGTGGTTTCTCCCTCCGTTGTCTCCACCATGTGGCTACGAGGAGTTGCCACACCTGTTTCCATTCCTGCATTGCTACGTGGTGGTGAATCAATTATGTATTCTCCAATGAGACGATTAAATGTTTGGCACATGGAGAGTAACATCTTATTTGTTATTTTATCTCCGTTGGGTCCTTCCTTCATATTCGTTACATCACACTTATCGCGGTGGGCATGCGCACTAGAGAGGGGATCTGCCTCGGTCGCAATCCTACCCTTTGCCAATTTGCCCACTACAGCATTGGATGAAGAGTTTCCCTCCAAATCGCCACAGGCGTAGTTAATAATATGAACAAGGAAAAGATTCAAAAGGTAAATGTGCATGGCTAACTCGTGCATAATTGAAGGTTTCCCATTTTTCCTCCTCAACAGGATGGTGCAGGAGGAGTCACTCAACGTTTTGCTGCTGGAGTAGAAGAAAAGGGAAAAGTAGACAAGGAGGAGTTTCAACCTGATAGAGAGGCCAAACAGCAGTGCCGTCACTCGCCTCACATCACCTGCATTAAGCGCATCGTTAGTACTACTGGTGACCTCCTCCTGTCCATTACAAAACCCTCCATGCCGACAGAAGAAATCTCTCTCAAATATGTGCTCAAATACGGGGTCCCCTTGGAGAAACTTCATTTTCTCAATATGGTACTGACACAGTGGACATGCCTCAAAACTGTGCCTTTCGGTTTTTCCGCCCTTCAACTTTTTTGTATGACCATAAAGCTGCTTCCATTTAAGAGATGGGTGAAGTAAATAGTTGTTATGACTCATGAATATTTCATCACCTGGGATGTCCTTTCCGTACTTGTTAAGAACATCCCAATCGTTTGATTCAAACATTTTTGTCCTCCACAAATGCTTCATTAGTTTTATCATTGCGCTCTCTTCCCTATCGAGGAGAAATAAAATGTGTCTCACAAAATAAGCGTGTCTGCTTCTGCTTTGTATAAAGTTTATAATAAAACATATTTTTAAATTTGTGCAGTTGGCAAATTCATTGTAGTAGTAGTTCTTCATTGGCACATCTTCATTGGAGGAGTGTTGTCTCCTGATGTGGAGTTCACTGCATGGTTGCTCTTCATCGTGGGGATGAAATGTATGGTGCGTTGGAGCAACTCTTTCATCCCCAAGAGGGGAAGTCATTCCCCTTTCGATCGCTTCATTCGTTTCATCAGACGTGCTCCCTTGGGGGGGAGAAGTAACACAGCTTGATTTTACCAACATGCTCAGTCCCCGCAGATTTCCAAATAACTCCCCATTAGGGGCATTCCCCACAAACGCACCCCCTTCTCCAAATAAGCTCTGAGAACGCATACCATTTAAGCTGCTGATGCTATGCTGCTCGGCATAGGATGGACCACACTGCACATTTGAGTACCCCTCCGTCGTGCACTCCAAGAGCGTTACAAAGGAAACGTTTTTTCTAAAGCGAATGAAAGATGATTCTTTCTTTGGACATTTTTCTATGCGTATTTTGTTCACCTTAATGGGGCACTTGCTTCTGCTTCCCAGGGGGCGCTTCTTCCGTTGGCATCCGTCAGTGGGGGCACCCCCCGTTGCACGTTCGCTTCGAACAGCAGCTCGTTTGCCGCTACCCTGGGCCGGTGCTGCCTTCGGACAACACACACATATCGAGTAGACATGCGCCTTGCAGTCCCGCGAAAAGGAAGACGAAATGTATTTAAACCTTTTCCTTCCATTTCTGTTCCTGTGAATGATATAATGCCTCAGCTGCATAGGGTCGTAAATGATATTAACGTTCCTCTGCTTCGAAATGTATTTTATTCTAAAGTCGTAATTACGACAATAGTTACTTAACTTTTTGTGAATCCAATTAGATTCCTTCACTGTTACAAAAAAAATAACATTTTCTATTGACACTAGAAATACTTTTTTTAATTTGCACACGTGGATGTGCTTGGAATACTCCTGGAAAAACTCATTTTTTTTCTCCCTTCCTTTTAAGGTTGAATACTCTACATATTTTTTCAGTTTGCATGATCTGAAATTTCCAAGGAAGCATGTCTCCACGAAGCTTCCGTCAAATTTTAGGATTCGGAAGTTTAATTTTTCATCTGCGACGAGGAACTGGTCTTGTTGCTTCCCCTCCTGGATCTGTTTCGGCGGTGCAAAATATAGCGGTGTAAAATATAGCCGTGCAAAATGCAGCGGTGCACAGTGTCACGCATGAACAGCGATGACATACACCACGGGGGTAAATACGATGTGCCCCCTCGTTCACCAACGCGCTTTCAAACAAGAAGGGAAATAATCTGGTGGGTCGGGACAACTACGCCTTTGTTGTCCCTTGTGGGGTTCGGGCCAGGGGCTCGAATATACACAAGCTTACCTGAACATGGATGATCTTGAGGAACGTGTTTTGGACACAGATCGTTTCCTTGAAGTCCCCAGTGAGAAGCTCCAGGTAGGAGTCCTGTGTGGTTGCACATTTGGTGGCATGCACATCATGTGTGGGTGAGTGTTTAATTACACAGGTGCACACACATCCTTACGTTTGCATGCCCGCGAATGGACAGGTCGGGGTGTCCCCTCCCCCCACGACCCCTTCGGGACAGCGACGGCGGTCTTACCTTTACGGCCAGGAGAAAGTCCTTTTTGCTGCCCTTGACGAATTTCCCCCGCAGTAGGAAATCCACTCGATTGCTGCTTTGGCATGTTTGTATGCTTAGCATTTCTTGTAAACGGGGCAGGGGTGCGACAAGTATGAATCCCCGTGTGGACGCGGAAGAGGTGGACTGCTGGGACAATGAGAACGCGTTGCCAGACCACACATTGACTCCTGTGCGCTGTTATTCCACGACGTACCACAGAAGGTATGGAAATATAGTAAGTGAGAAGACCTCCTTCGAGTTCCCTTTCTCACGAATTTAAGGTGCAATGGCAACCTTTTTGCTGACTCGGTGAGGTGGGTGGGTCAAACTGAGGTGAACTTATAACTCGCGCAACACGGCGCTCCATAAGCAATCACCTGCAGCGCAAGCAAAATTAGGGAAACACATAACTCCGGATGGAGAAAAATAAGGAAAAGTAGATCACAGCCAAATGACACACAAATAAACAAAAAGTGAAAAAGTTACGGATGGATGGATAAAAAGTGAAAAACGCATTATACTGGTGAACATAAAATTTCACTACTATTAATGGATGTGCTAAATTGATTAAAGCTATTCTGAGAAAAAGAAAAAAAAAAAAAAAAAAACGGGGGCTCCACAGATCATGAGCATTATTTTTACAAGCCCGCCCTTTTTTTTTTTTTTTTTTTTTTTTTTCATCCACATGTGCACATCGACATAAGGTCAAACACACCTGTGTGGTGTGGGGCTCGCTACACATCCCGCAAGCGTCTCAATAAAAAAAAAGGGGCACACCACTGTAATGGCATGTTGTAGATAAAATGGGCAACCCCCCTATCAGTGGTGGTGGGGAAAAATCCCCAGCCAAATGAACATTTTACATGCCGAGGAAAAGGTGGACATACCTCTCCTGTGTGTTACCTCTTCTTCCCAGGAGGGATGTACATCCATGGGAGTCTCCTTTTTGTGAGTAGTCCCTTTAAAGGTGCATGTCATATATATATTGACTTGTGTATATTATTTTTACCGAGGTACATTCTCCAATTTTGGGAATGTCTGCAGGAGGTATGTCCAGCAAATGTGTACCCATAGAAGGGGCCATACTTTTTTTTCCCACCCTTACATGTGGATGTTCCAACTGGGTTGCCTCCCCTCATAATAAGTTTAAAGGAGACCCCCCAAGGGATCTACATATGTCGTGTTGCCAAAGGAAAAGTGGATGGAAAACGGGGAACACACACGTACCACTTGTGATGGAAATGCCGATCGCAATTTTCTCCTCAACCTGTTGATACGGTGTCCTCTTAAATGTAAAAAAAAAAAAAAAAAAAAAAAAAGCAAGATACTGCAAAGTAAAGAGCGCAAAATGGCTGTATACACAGCGTGATGCCATAACCCTCCTTTGGCGATGGATATATGCACCACTGCATGTTAAAAACTTGGGTGTGTAAGGACCCCTCCTGCCCCCCCCCCCCCTGAGGGCACATCCTAGCACTGGTACAATTTTGTGGAGAAGCCCAGGGGAGCAAGTTCAAGTGGATAGGCCACCATCAATTACGTACACCCTTCCGGTAATGTATGCGGCAACCTCGGAGGCGAGAAAAGCTACCAAATTGGCCACCTGCGCAGATAGTAAGAGGACGTGGGGGGAAATTCGTGTGCATATACGTGTCTGCGCATGATTTTGTATAATATATGTATGAACATGTAACTGCGGCGTTTCGCCCCGCCACACGGCTGACTCACCTCTTCCGGCGTCCCCATCCGCCCAGTAGGGATGTGCGCAATAATGTCCTTCTGAGGGGAAAACAATATGAAGCGGTGAAGCGGTGAAGCGGTGGAGCGTCAAAAGGGGGGACAGCACGTTACTGCCATGCACTGATCTCTACCTCCCCCGAGTTACCTTTATCTGGTCGCTCATCTTATCCGTCATGTCGCTAGCAATAAAGCCCGGGGCAACGGCATTGACTGTTACGTTCCTGGAAGCCAGTTCTTTGCACAAACTTTTCGTGAACCCAATGACTCCAGCCTTGGAAGACGCGTAATTAATTTGACCAGCGTTTCCTGTAAGACCAACTATGCTAGATATATTAATGATGCGGCCGTAGCGATTGCTAACCATGCGTTTAGCAATTGGCTGCGTTATATAAAATAAGGAATTCAAATTTGTTCTTAGGACATCTTCCCACTCTTCGCTGCTCATACGAAGAGATATATTATCCCTGGTAACGCCTGCGTTGTTCACAAGGATATCAATGGTCTTGTTTTCTGCCAATAGGTTGTTAATTAATTCTGTTGCTTGGTGCTTGTCTGCTAAGTCCACGGCGTACCCGGAGGACTGACACCCCATAGATTTCAGTTCGTCCACTATATTATCGCACGATTTCTGAGCGACAAGGGGAGAAACAAAAAAAAAGAGAGTCATCATTCGGTAGGACGAAGAAACCGCACATGGCACAGTTGTTCGGAGGTCATTAACATGTCAAATGGGATAGTCCATTTTGTCCACTTGGCATACAGTCCTGCCCCCCTGGTCGCAACTTTTTTTTCTCCGCACGAACCTGCGTTCGACTGACGCACAACACGGTGGACACCGAGCCTGCCAGAGTTTTGGCGATGCTCCTGCCAATTCCTCTCCCCGCGCCCGTAACGAGTGCTACGCGATCATGTCCACAGTGATAGTAGTTTTGCCCCTGATCGCGTGACGCGTGAAGCGCGACATTGCTGGGTGTGCCCCGTTGAGGGGCCATCTAAAGAGGGGGCAAGCGAAAGGGGTGAAATGTGAAGAAATAACAAAGGGCACAAGTAACAATGTGAAGACGTCCCTCTGAGTTACCTGCACACCTCCCCGCGCATGCATGAGTTTGTATCCCCTCAGTAGGCTCACAAGGAGGGAGCACAGGAAACAACAATATAGGGCGATCATTTTAACACACACACACAAAAAAAAGGAGCATACGTGAGAACAACGCTAGGATGACCTTCTTAAATCACCTTATTATCAGTTGCAATGTGGATTGAGTTTTTATATATTTTTTTTCTTTTCGTCTCCTTGGGCAAGAACAATTCTCTCGTTCGCTGCGCTTACGACGATGTGGTTTTGCACAAGGAGTATGACTGAGTGCACATGCGGAATGGAGTGCCTTTTTCTCGCATTACTTTTGTTACTTGGCATGGAGCGTCATGCACCTACATTGTTCCACTAAGTTCGAGGGTTCTACGCAATTATTTCTGCTTCGTTTGGATAATTCGTTGGGAGAATACTCGACGGGGCGCCATGTTTCCAGCAAGTTTTTTTTTTTTTTTTTTTTTTTTTTTTTTTTGTTCATATTTTTTTTTTCCAAATTGTGACAGAAACAGCCATGCCATTTTTTTCTTGCACTTTTGAAAGGACAATATAAAAAAAAATACAACGGGCGTGACAACGTCACAAAAGAAGGGAGACTGCAGGGCAAAACACAAACGGAAGCATATTTGTGTACGCGGACTGTGGAAAATAGTAAAAATGTGCACATCTACAAACGATTATGTGTGCAACTTGTTTGTGATTTTTTCTTGCCCGTTTGGCAAAAGGGTGTTAATAATATGAGGAGCATATTATGCGTACCGCCCTTTTGGGGTTGACGCAGCAGGGCCAGTGGCAGTCTTTTCCATTAAGCTCTTTCGCGAACGACTTCGTTTCGCGGGTGCTTTTCAACTCCGTGTGGAAGTGGACATGCCGGAAAGTTAAAATGTTTTTTTTGTTGTAAGCATAAAATGGCGTACGCGAAGGTTACCCAAGTATGCACACGCAAGTAGTGGGAACGAAAAAAAAAAAAAAAAGGATAAAAGGGCAAAAGTAAGGCGAACCGCAACGTGATGCGCTGCGTGGGCGGCAACTCGAATCGTGCGACACGCACAGACATACACATTGCTCACTTATACCGCTACTAAGCAGCGCGCTACTACGCAGAGCAATACTACACAGAGCGCTGCTACTGATAGGGGGGTTACTCCAGGTCGAGCTGAAGTCCGTAGAGGGAGACGCCCTGTTCCTTGAGCTGCTTGGCGACCTCGTCGATGGAGTAGAAGGAGGCCTTGATTTGAGGCTCCAGCGTCTTTAACTTATTCTCCAAAATTTCAATGGCCATTTCTACGACCTGCTCTGGTGGCATGGAACCAACAGATTCGACCTTAAAATGAAACTTAGTCTCATCATATATTATTTTCACAATATCTTTATAACCCAATTCGTTGAGCAGCTCGATACAACTCTCTGCCATAACGACGGACATATTTTCATTTAGCCTTAAAGACACATCCCCCCTATCATGACCATCCGCATTTTTCAACACGTAGCAGTTCTTGTTCAAGCTGTTGGCTAACAGAAGTTTGTGTTCCATTGAAAGAGAATTGATTAAGTGATGCTTGATGGAAACCTTATGATCAATTCTATAAGACACATTAGCAGGTATCCACTTGGCATGCATTTTTCCAATTCCTTTCGTAGCTATTAACTTCATATGTAAGGTTTGATTTTTCGAAAGGGTAACAATTGGAATGGCATTACTTTCTCCCATGTTATTATTTCTGTCTTCGAAGGGAACTGGCATGGGCACGTTTGGTTCATGCTCTACAGACTCAATGTCAAAATGAGTTACTTCAATTTTACTAACATTGTTGCACTTCACTTGAATGAGGTACTGGATGGTGCACTTGGAACATGTCTCCTTACATTTACATTTTTCCCTGAATTCAAAATTTTTAACATTTGTACTATCAATTGGTATTAACCCTAATCTGTGTGCTAGAAATTCATCATGGAAGGGACTCGTATTTTCGTATACATTCACAACGTCGATGGCGAGGGTTGGAATCTCTGACAACATGATTCTTCGCAGAGCGTTTGCCATCCCTGTGTTGCTGTTGTGCAACACAAATGTCATTTCGTCCTTTGTTAGCTTTGTGATTTCAAGTTCATGCCGCTTTGCGGCATCCTTCGCTACGTGCGCGTTCATTTCCGTGCGAAGAGGGGGAGCGGGGGAATGGTGTACCAAACAAAAAGTACTGCCAAAGCGACAGCGGAGGGGCGGCAAAAAGGGCCGCGACGTGGTAGTTGAAACGGTATACGCCCCCTTAACCACTCAAATGCTTTTCCTACAGCCAAGTGTGGCCTTTTTTCCCCCTACCCCCTTCTGCTATACACGCCTAGCCTCTTTCTTTGTGGCGCCTTCCCCCAGTGCCGGGGTTTTCGAAAAAAAAATTCAAAAATTTAGCCAACTGTAGCCAAATCAAACGATATAAAATAATAATAAAATCATAATAGGGGCGATATGACACTATAAAAATAACCGAGCGCCCCAACGTTGACCTCCACGTACAAGAGAGTCAACCCGGTTGTTAACAAAATTGAGAAGCGGCAGTGTTCCCCGTGTTAAGCGGTCACACCGATAAGGGTAGAGAAAGCGCTGCCCTTTTTTTTTTTTTTTTTTTTTTTTTTTTTTTTTTGCGCGCGCGCAATTCGCCTGTCGTTTTCCACAACGGCGCAGTGCTGTTGCGGGCGTTGTGGGAGTCGCCCACGGGAATTGTCACAAATAATGGGCGGCAAATATGGGCTGTAAAAACAGGCTATTACAATGGAACGTAAACCCTGCACCAAGTGGGCAGAGTATGCTCGCAAAAATAGGGAGCCTCTCCTCCGCGCTGCTACCTCATCAGGCAAAAAAGCACAGTGGTGAAAATTACAGCGGCGCACAGGAAAGGGGGTAGCCTGTGAAGTTCGCGCCGTTGGGTATATTGCAGGGACCAATCGGTATGGAAAAGTAGCACGCAAAAATGCATCCGTTTGTGCGCCTTGTTTGTACAGAAATAAAGATGGGGAGGGGACAACACATATAGGGGTAAGATTGCCGCCGCAGGGCTTCCTCCTCCCCTTGGGTAACGGGGGCGTCACGGCCGAGTGAGTCTAAAGGAGTCGTAGTGCACGGGGCTGGTGTAGGCCAGAAATACGCACTTCTTGTACTCCCCCTCGGTGCGATGCTTGGGCTCGTATTTCAAATGCCAGTTGTCCTCAGTGGACGTGATAATATAAACAACGCAATCGAAGGCATCAGCTGTGGCCTTGATACACAACTCGTCCCCCCAGTAGCCATCCCGAGACATCTTTTCTGTGTACTCGTAAAAAGTTCCCTCTTCAAAATAAATGGAAAATTCATCCTTACAATTCAACATATGTTCCACACACCTTTTCCGTACATACATATGATATTTTTGATCATTGAATAAATTATAAGAAATGGATCGAAAGAGACAGTTGCCATCTCCTACAACTTTAATCAATTCACAGTCCACTGCCAAGAGTCTCTTTTCCAATATTGTTAGACCAGATTTGTAATTTGTTTTGTTTATTTTACTGTTTCTTTTTAAAAAGGAAATTCTTCTGTCGAAGGTGCTATATCGTTTCATTTCTTCTGTCCCTTTAAACTTCTGCATATCAGTCAGAACATATTCTAAACTTTTTATCTTCATATTCATACTTAGTTTTTTTTCCATTTGTTCGTCTCGCTCCAGGCTCTCGGAGATCCTCAGGCGGCTCGCCATGTATCGGTACCGCAAGTCCCGCAGCTTCCCGCCGCAGCAGACATCCATGGTGGGGATGGTATATACCGCACGAGGGGGAAAGGGGGCAGGGACGAGGGTGTCTGGCCGTATCACGATAGACGCAATCGTCACAGACGTGGCGTAGTGGGTCGTACAAGGCACACGTGATTTTATCCCCGAACTACCATCTAATTCACGTGGCACAAACATGCATCCCCTCCTCCCCCCGCTAGCACCCCTTTTGTTTTTTTTTTTTTTTTTACCACATAAGGAAAAATTCATTCATGTGCCTATTCAACTGGTTGGCACAATTCACACAGAGGTGTTATTCCCATTCGGGAAATCAAAACTGATGAAAAAAAAAATATATACATATAATAAAAATAAAATATAAAATGGAAAAACGGATACTTCAATAAGGGCGCATGATGTAAAATTTGTTCACTGTGCGGAAATACCCCCAAATTGGAACAACGGGCCCGTCGCGGGCAAATTTTCTGCACCATGGCGTTAAGCAATGTTGATAGCTGTTAAGCGGCGCCGAGAGGTGCTTCTTTTTTCTTTTTTTTTTTTTAATTCCTCTTTGTCTGCATTTTTCGAGGGCAGGGGTGGAGTTGTTTCTTCCCCGTATGTGCCGCGTTTCCTGTGCAACATTTTTGTGTGCTGCTTTTCTAGCGCGCCAATTTTGAACACCATCGCCCGTCGCGTACACCGTCCCGAACAATCTTCGGATGAGACTCCCCCAATTTTGGAACTCCTCTTTTAGAAGCGCTTTTTAAAATTCCCACTCAGCGGTAATCGCGCTGGACTCGCTTTACATATGCTGGTCCATCCTGCTGCCAGTTCAGTTGGTGAGAGTGACCCTGAAGGAGACGCTTCCCATTTGGTATGCTTTTATCGGTGACTGTGCCCCCCGTGACATGCTCCTTGCGCCGAGCTCCCAAGACAGGATTGAAGCCTTTTATGGTGTATGAATGGGTGACCGTGCAGTGGTGTGGGCGGGCAAGTAAAGTGCACTCAGAGTGGAGCCTTTTAAAGAAACACAACAGTGTTTAACCCATTCTACATGCGCTGCTTTGTGAGTGAAACCACCATGTCAATCAAGCCGCTTGGACAGGGGGAGTGGTGTTGGGGGGTCCCATCAGGAGGGAGCACGTGCCAACCATCTCCACAGCGATAGAGAGGGTGCATTGGAGAGGGGACCCGCGCAGAACCGTTCCCCATAGACGGTGTAGAGAACGCTCCCTGTCTCCCCCGCTCTCGAGACAAAATGAACCCCCGGTCGAGCAGGCTCCTTTTACAGGGGTCCATTTTCTGCGCCTGCGCAGTGTTCTTCGCCTGGAAGGCTAGACACACACCCCTTTTTCGAACAGTAACAAATATCGTAAGAAGATGTCTCCGGTTGAAATGTCAAAACGAAATTGATACAAACGAACAAATTAGGAACAACGTGAAGATCTACTTTGGTAGCCAGGGAGGAACGGCGGAACAGTTTTCTAAAGAACTAAGCGCAAACCTAAGAGACATTTTCAATATAAAAGCAGAGGTAATCGACTTGGAATATTTCAGCAAGGAAGAAATATCAACATTTGGAGTGCGCATATTCATAGTAGCTACTTATGGAGATGGAGAACCCACAGACAATGCATGTGCATTTTTTAAATGGCTGAAAATGTTGAATGACGACAATGAATATTTTAGAAACACCATATATTCTATTATGGGATTAGGAAGCAAACAATATAAGCACTTTAACAAGGTTGCAAAAAAGCTTGCTAACTATCTCACCAAATTTAAGGCAAAACAGATTAGCGAAAATGTGTTTGGGGACGATGATGATAATATATACCAGGACTTTGAAATTTGGAAAAGGGAATTTTTTAAAGAACTTATTAAAGTGCTACATATGAAGGAGGATATTATTCCAGTACAATTTTTTTCAGAAAATGTAGTCGAGTTGGTGGACTGGACAACCCTTCCAGAGATAAATCTGCGCATTCGGTATGTAGAGGAAGTGACAACAGTGGGAGGGGACACTGAAGCGTGCCATGTAGCGGAGGCTGCGTTACCACATGAGGTGCAAAATGTAGAACATGGTGAAAATGAAAAAATAATTTTACCTCACCAAACGACGGACATAACGGGTAAGTTCTACTTTAATCATCACACGGGAAGGGTCATATCGAATGAGAACCTGTTGAAAAATGTGAACAACACTTCTGATGATGATAAGGTTAATCATATAGTTATCGCCGTGGAGAAGGTCTCCTTCAAAGCAGCAGACACTTTTGTTGTGTTAGCGAAAAACCCAGAGCATGTCATCTCCTGGTGGTTGAAGCGGTTAAACATAGACGATACAGATAGGAAAAAGAGATTCACCTTTGTGCCTAGCAACACAACCGACAATTCCTCCGCAGAAATTCCCCAGAGCAGTTCGAATTTGAATACCTCACAAAGCAATTCTCTTCAGGATAACACCCCTGTATGTGTTCCTTTCCCCACGCCATGCACCGTGGAAGACGCACTAGCATACTACTGCGACTTGACGACTATTCCGAGGGTAAACATTTTAAAAAACTTCAAGTGCTTCATTAAAGATGTGGAAGAACTCAAAATGTTTAATTATATCCTTTCCAATAAGCAGAGAAGTACATGCTTAAACATTTGCAAAGAGTCAGATATGACTTTGATTGAATTTGTCGACATATTTATGCCCAAAGCTGAGTTCGAGTTAACCCCATTTTTGCAACTAATTCCAAGAAATGTGCCCAAAAGTTACACCATTTCTTCATCTCCCAAGGAAGCCGAAGACACAATCTCTTTAACCGTTAAAAAGAAACAATACCCTATTCATTCCCTTCGGAAGGCTCTGAAAGGGTTTAAAAATAATGATATGCTTCCTCCCATAAGTGAGCAGAAGTTACGTGAACTTTGCAGCAGGCGATGGTTTAAAGGTTCGTCCTCCTTCTACCTAACGGAGGAATTAGCCCCACATGATAACGTAAAATTTAATTTAAAATCTTCCAAATTCTGTTTGCCTCCCTATTTGGAATCGACCAATATTATCATGATCGCCACTGGAACGGGAATTGCCCCCTTCAAGGCGTTCATAAAGGAATTTAAGCATTTCGACCAAACGTGTGTGCAAAATGGAGTAATCAAGAAGGCCAAGAGAATCCTCTTCTTCGGATGCAGAAAGAGAGAAATAGACTTCCTCTACGAAAAGGAAATTGCGGAAGCTGAGGAGGGGAAACATATCGATCAAGTATTCCTTGCTTTCTCAAGAGATCAACATGAAAAAGTTTATGTGCAGGATTTAATTTTGGACAAGAAGGACCTTGTCTGGAGTTTGATACAAAAGGGGGCCTATATCTATGTTTGTGGCAATAGCAACATGAGCAAAGATGTGAACAAAACGATTAACAGCTTGCCAATGCATTACAAACAAGACAATAAGAAATTTACCAAAATTTTGAAGAAGGCCGGACGGTATGTTGAAGAAATGTGGTGAAACAAGTAGGAAAGATTTTTGTGTATAGAGTTTTGCGCACTCTTCGCGAACAAATGGGGTTCCCTTTTTTTAATGATGGAAAAGTGCCTTCCTAATGGGACTAACAGTGGATCCTTTTTTTGTTGGCCAGTGTCTATTTCGGGTAGTAGAGCTAAGTGTTACCTGTTTTTTTTTTTTTTTTTTTTTTTTTTTTT
>NW_012192610.1:260079-278657 GCF_000956335.1 Plasmodium fragile | reverse complement strand
TTTTTTTTTTTTTTTTTTTTTTTTTTTTACGTAAAAGTTGGCTAACTAGGTCAGGTAGAATTGTTCTTTTTTTATTTTTTTTTTTATTATTTCTCCCTAACCACATTGCACTTTTGGCTAGCTAAGTCATTTGCTATTTTATATTATATTATTTTTTTTTTTTTTTCCTAGCCACATTGTCTATTTGCCTAGCTCAGTGATATAATGTTTTTCCTTTTTGCACACACCTTAAAGAGGAGTTCTGCACATTTGTCTTTCAACCCCTAAGAACAACCAATTTGAATGTGTCTGTCCAACCGATTAATTAATGTTCATTTTGTTCTCCCCAATTTTGCAAGGTAAACAGGGCTGATAGATACATGTGGATGAGTTTATGCGTATCAGTCTAACTCTGTTACGCTGAAATTGTTCCTTCGAGAGTTCGTAGTCAGTCGTTCCAATTTTTGCACACCTTTTTAGTGTACACGTCTTTTTTTGCACGCGTGGGTTTAGTCCCTTAAGAAATCGCTTCACCTTTTAAATTACATTTTTCCCCTGTTAAGGGGTTAACCTCCTCGTTTTCAAACAATTCGAAATGCGCAAAGGGGTAAAGTACCAATTGGCCCGTTGCTGACGATATACACATTTGTTTGTGTGCACAACGTCCACATAACCGTTTCATCCTCAGTAAAAAATGGCCTTTCAAAGGGGTGCATTAATATTGGCCATATACTTAGCGGTAGTGGCGAACGTGCTTTACGACTTCTTAACCCACAGTGTATGCAGGAAAGGCCCAAGAGCGAGACCCCACGTTTGTGCCTCAGGTGTGAAGGAGGGGGGACCGGGCACGAACAAAAGATTGTCAAGAAAAAACAGTGACATTCTTCATTTTTTGCAGCAAAAGCAGGTACTACATAGTGGGGCATTAAAAGGAGGAGGGAGAAAAATACATCTGGGAAAACGTTCCACCGGTGGGGAAAGCACAAATAGGTTTCGTAGCATCAACTTCCATGAGGTGCAACATGGTGGTAGTGCCCCCACATCTCATGTGGACGATTGTGAGAGCACTCCTGCGGGATGCAGAAACAGTAGGGTGAGAAACTTCGTCCATCTAATGAAGGGCATTGGGGAGATAAACACGGTGAAGAAAGAGGATAACATGATAAGTGAAGAAAATATCTACAACGATCAACACCATACAGTGGTTGTATATGATGGAATGGACGAGGAAAAGGATTTATATAATAAGTATAAAGAAGAGAGAGAAGATGGTATGTCTACAGTGGTTATACAAGGAACAGAGTACCTAGGGGTGGGTTACGATTTCATTTTTGGAAACCCAATTGGTGACCCCTTCTTGAAGGTAGATCCTGGGTACCGTGATTCTATCATAAAACTGACTTACCCCAAATCAGATGTAGATTATCCAGACACTTACGTGAATATAAACCCAAATGGGTCGTATGTGAGAAATGAAATTTCGTGTAATAGGTCAGAAAATGAAAGCGAAATAAGTACAATGAGTGAGTACACAAAGGAGCTCTCCGTTGATGCATCTGTAGGAGCCTCCTATGGGTTCTTCGGGTCCTTCTCCGCATCTACAGGGTATAAGAGTGTTTCAAATACAATATCGAAGAAGAAATTTCGGCTGTTTATGTTGAAAAGCTATTGCTTTAAGTACATGGCGTCCTTGTCCCAGTACTCGCAGTGGAAGCTAAGTGATCAGTTCGTAAGAGCCATTTCGTTACTACCGTCCTACTTCAATTCGCTACAGTATGACGGGACTTACTGCACCGTAGAAGAGTTCCGAGATAATCGAAAAACGGAAAAGTGTGGCCGCAGTGTAGAGTCCTGGATGTATTTTTTTAAAAATTTCGGAACCCATGTTTCAACCCTCATCCATTTAGGGGGAAAAATAACACAGCAATTGAAAATATCAAAAAATGAATATAAGGCGTTGAGTGAAAATGGGCTATCGGTATCTGTGAGTGGGTCAGCTGGGTTTGGCCTATTCAAGGCTAAGGCCTCAACAAGCACCAACTCGAACGAGGCAAGTAATGAACAGAGCACAAACTCGAGTATAGAAAAAGAAACCGTTATCATAGGGGGGACTACGATATATGACCCGAATGATCCCAAAAATTTTGAAAAATGGGCAAAGAGTATAAAAGACAATCCGATGCCCATAAAGGGAGAGTATGAACCTTTGTCTAGAATTCTACCCATTAGATTAACCAAGGTGTACGAGGAAGCACTACAGTTTTACATCTCCGCGAATGTCCCGCTGAACCTTGGGCAGATAACAAATGATGAGATGAAGAGGTACAACGTGAAGGACCAACTAATGAAAGCGACCAAGGTGTATGCAAGTGGAACTGGGCTGGTAGTCCTCGAATGTGAGGAGAAGAAAAATTTTATCCTAGGCTTTTCCCTATCCGTCCCTAACGACTTAACTGTGTTGAAAGACTTTTATATGAATACGTGTGATGAGGATGCGGACAAATGTTACTCCAAGATGAGCGACAATGCGTACAATTACCTTTTCGCCATGTGCAATGAAGAAATGATTCCTTTCCTTGAGCAGAAGGTAAGGTCAGGCACTGGTTTACTAACCCTCGAGTGCTCCGAAAAAAATCAAGTCATTCTATTTGGCTTTGGAATAAGTGTGCTAAATTCGAATGACCCTATATCCATTGCTATATATCCGTGCAAGCATGGGAAGGCATCTTGCTCCATGCAAGGGCCAACAGACCAGTCGGCTGTCGGGTTGTGGGTGGTGTGCGGCCACGAGGAGTCCCAAAATTCCAAGTTCTCCATGAACGTGCGCAAAATGGTAAAGGAAAACGTGTCCGGGAAGAAGAAGAAACACATAGACATATGTCCTGAACAGGTTTTGTTCAACCTCATTTTTGAGTTTACGCGGACTCCCCTGAACAAGCGCAAGGGCTCGTGCTTCACAGTCAATGACGTATGCCCCAAGGACTTTAACGTCTGCTCGGATAAGAAGAACATGAAGGGGTTTAACTACTACTCGGTGTCGGTTTATTAGGTGTTCATGTGTGGCACAGCCACTCATACGACCCATTTTCCATGACGTTTTTTCCCCTTTCCTTGTATGAGTCGTAGTGGCCTATAACTAAATGCAGACACACCTCTCCTTCGTCGTTCTTAGTGGCATTGCAGAGGTGCTGTTCCTCATTTGCTTCTGTCCGGTAGTACGTTTTTTTTTTTCTTTTTATTATTTTTTTTGCAAACATTTGGAAAAAATTACGCCAAAATGGGGAGGCCAAGAGGATGCTAAAACAGGCAGAGCTAATTGTGCGATTGGACCATCATGTCCCCCTTCCTCCATGCTTAAAAAAAAAAAAAAAAACGCATTATAAAATAGCCCTTGGAATGATTGAATAATTATAACAATTGGGGGAAGGAAGCGCACAATTAAACATTTGAATTAATGTTGGTTAGGATACAGTGGTACTTGCATTAAGCCTATGTCCTATGCGTCTTCTCATTTTCTGCTTTGCAGTTTTACTTTCTCGCAAGTATGACAAAAAAAAAAAAAAAAAATATATATATATTCTTTTTTTTCTCTCTTTTGTGATTGCTTTTTTTCCATTAAAAAGTAACTGCGGAAAAAATTATTAAAGGGGCAGAGTAAGGCTTCACCATACAAGCGGCTCCCGCGAAGCACCAAAGCTGTTTCTCGTTGTCGCCGTTTCTTCCCCTAATTGGCGGCTTGTGAACAGGGATTTGGCGGGGGCTGCTTGGCCTCACAAACCAAGCCTGGAAGCAGCCCGCATAGAGAGGCAAAAGCTGTATGCCCAAAAAAGAAAAAAAAAAAAAAAAAAAAAAAAAAAATACAAAAAAAATGCAAAATAAATGCAAGAAAAAATGGGAAAAAAAAATGCAGAAAAGAAATCAAAATAAATATAATACAATTGCAAAAATAAATACGTAATTACAAAGGCGTAATTTGCAACAATTAATGAGCATTTTTGCCGCAAGGCGAATGTAGGTATAAAAAGTACCCCTTTTAAACAGAGGGTTCAAACCTCATAAGGAGAACTTAATAAATTCCGAGCACAAGGAGAAAAAGATACCCGAAGCGACTATATAAGGGGACCAAAAGGGAGCCAGGCAGCAACAGGGCGCGCTGACGAATCATTTACCCTTCTCCATATATCACAAATGATGTTTTCCTAAAAAGTAGGCGCCATCGCCATCATGGATCTTCATGATAAACGAAACGGGGAGAAGCACCAACTTAGTGGTGGGGCCCTGGAAGAGCATGGAAACGAAATGGTAGGAGACAAGGCAAATAAAGACAAAAGGATTTATATGAAGTACCATGAGGGGAAGGATTACAAAGAAGAGGAAAAAGAAGATCGAGGAAAAGGAGTTCCTCATAAACGGAACAGAAGACCGAGCAGAACTCCTCCTAGTATTGGCGACCATGCAGTGGACAAGGGGGAGGAATACCATTTAGTGAAAAAAAAGAAAAAGGCAAAAATTGTTAATGAATTATCATCCCGTGCGTTATCCCCTAATGGTGAAGCGAACAACCCTATGAGTTATGGTGATGACCAAGACAGCTACGATCGGGATGATCACCAAGTGGAAGGAAACAAATGGCAAAAGAACAAAGGGTATTATCACCACGTGAGTGATAACAAGACATATAATATGCGTAAGATGGCACACTACCCCTCCCACACGGATACCTCCCCTGGGGAAAAACGAAACCTTCGGAGTAGCAGCATTCCGAGCAGCATAAGTCTGAAAAAAGGAAATGCCGCACAGGAGGATGAATCAACGACCGATGAACATATCCCAAGAAATAAGGATAGCAAATTGTATGAATTAAAAAGTAAGGAGGGAGGTTCCTCCTTTATATGCCATCCTGATGGAAGTCGGAGGAGGGTGTCACCCACGAGGAGAAAAAGCTTCTCTCAATCGAGTGTGGAAATGTCCGACAGAAGTTTTACCGCAAAAGGGAAAAGAAGCTTTCAGGGTGGGAAGTATGCAAAGGAGGGGAGGGGCAGCCACCAGCAGGAGGCCAGTCATGGAAGTGATGTGAATGATAAAAGTGATACACGTGATACACGTGACAAACACGGAGGACGCAGAAGAAGTTACGACGATGCTTCGCCATATGAGCAAAAGTATCCGACGCAGGAAGCCACACGGGGGGATGGTTATGTGGTTGAGGGGAGAGGAAGACCACATGGCGCACACCTGTCCGGTGAGTCTGTACGCAGGGAGGACGAAACCTCGAGCGAGTACAGACAGGAGTCAACGTTTAGCAAAAGTGAAAGGAATAAAATGCACAAGAGGGGGAAACAACCTAGTCGGAGCAGTGGAAGCGCTAGTAGGGGAAGAAGCAGGAGTGCGGGGAGGCACTCCTACAATAGGCGAAAAAGACCTTACAGTCCACTTGCCAAGGAAGATCCACCAAACACATATAAGAAGAAATTCCAGAGCGGGAGGAAGAAGCAGGATTGGCATAAAGACGGAGGGAATTATTATCATGGGGAGGGAGAGTATGAGAAGGAACTGCCTCCGAAATGGAATCAACGTGAAGGTTCATCTCGTGGCGGAAGCGCAAAACTCAGTGACGATAGGGAAGACCCCAATGTACCAAGAAAAAAAAAAAAAGAGTATCCTCAAAATGGACAATGCAGAGGAGAAAAGTCGTTTGACCCCCACGGAGGGGAAGGAAACGAATCCCCCACTGATGGGAAGGCACACAAAGGGCATTATATTAATCATAGCCCAGAGAAGGGGCAACGAAGTGAAAAGTACAACCTGCACTCGAGGGAGTACTCAAGTAGAAAACGTGATCGAAGTGAAATGGACGATGATGATACCATATATGATAAAGGCAGGTATTATTATCCACACGGGAAAGCGTATCATGCCAGGGGGAGGAACCACATTAAGCGATTGAACAAATATAGGGGAGATACCGATGAGGAAGAAAAAGAGGTGGAATTCAAGCCGCGCTCCGATCAGCGTATTAATCACCATCAGTTCGAAACAGACTATCATGGAGGAGGAGACAAACACAACGAGACGAATCCCCATAGAGATAGAAGCTGTGACAACAGTGGTGATGTTGGAAGTGACATATCCGTGAACGAATTAAATATGGGAAGGATGAAGGAAAAAAAAATTCTTGAGTTTGTTCAAATAGATGGTTGTGTGGAGATAGAGTTATTGTCCGATGCTGATTTTACCAATTGGCTGAGCGACGATTGTGGCGTCTCAGAAGAAGAGGGGGTAGAGCCAGATGCGGCCGACTTGACCGAAGGAGGCCATGTGAAAGGAGACCCCGTCCATATCAAATTTAGGAATTCCCACTTGCGGAAGTTTGTTTTGTGTAGCGGCCAGTTTCGCATGGGGAAGTTGCCTCCCCCAAATGAGTGGAGCCATCCCTCCACGCAAAAAAGGAGCATGAGCATCTGCTCCTCGGATGGCAACACGTATAGTAATAATAAGTATGCACCCACCACTCGTACTGCTAATTACAAGCAGAGTGAGTACAGACAGGAAAAAAATTCCTCCAATTCCTTTGTGGGCAATAAATTTTGTGATGTTTCCCTATTAAAAAGAAGAGGCTCACACAGTGATCGATCGGAATCGCCTGACTCGTTCAGGCGAAATGGCTACATGAGTGGTAAAAATTATCGTACCAAATATGACCCGAGGATTGAGGAGCGCAAACAGATTCCCAGTGTCGACAGAGAAGCGAATAGACGTCGCTCCAGTTCTGCTTCTGCAGTACGTGACGAACTTGTGGAATGTAGGAGTGGTGACCGTGAGGGGGAATTCCCTGAGAGGTCCAGATGGCGCGAAGAGAGAAGAAAATACACAGGGGGTCATCAGGTGGACGATAAGGAAAGGATCCGTGATGGTAGCCGAAGTAGCAGCTGTCGAAGCGGACACGGAAACGGCCATGGAAGCAGAAGGTTTGGCGAATCGAGGGACGCCACCCACATCCAGGAAATGATTACCCCACCCAAGTTTAGCGGCGACAGAGTGTTCAACCAAATTGAACGAAAAAAGGATAAGACCCGTTCGCACCGAGAAGATTATGAGAGGCGCTCTCCTAAACATCATGTACATGGGCAAAGGTGGAAGAGCCCGCATGCACAGAGTGGTATGAGGATAGGGCGAGAAGAAGACCATCGTACGAATGGAAAATACCATGGTGACGATACACGTGTTACAAAAAAAGAAGAAGGTAGTCGAGCTGGTGCCCAAGTGACAGTGACAAAAACCCCCACTTGGGTGAATGTACCCGAATTCGGCAGCATACCAAATTACATAAATGAGATTATAAAAAATATGAACAGTTCATATGAAATAAATGAACCTATCGACATGCTAAACTTGAAGGCAGGCAAATCCTTTCGTACTCCTGAGTTACTCCAGGTAGTTAATCAAATGACGAGCACAAAGAGTTTTTTGAATTTTCTGGACAGGAGAAAAGAAGCCCAAAAGAAATGGAAGATGGTCGCCCGAAATCTTGTACACGAAGAGTTTAAAATTTTGAGCGACTCGATAAGTCGTGATGTGATTGACGCGAAAATAAAATTCCTCACAAGTTCGCTGAGATCTCTGTAGGGGAGTTTCCACTCGGAACTGTCCCCATATGTGTTTGTGCTACTTCACGTTGTTCTATTTTTTTTTTTTTTTTTTTTTTTTTTTTGTATTGTCCTGTCTTTTGTCTCCTTTGTTTTTAGTGTCGCTGTTGCATGTCCGGTCTCGCCACGGTACTTGGGTATGTGTGTCTATGTGCCCACTGCCGAGGGGTAATTCCCGCATGAGTTGCACAGCATGTAGGATTTTTCTGCGCAGCACACTATGCTGATTATTTTAATTTTAATTTTTTTTTTTTGTTTGTTTTAACCGGAGAATAAATGCATTTGGGACGACAGGAAAAAAAAAAAATAATAATAATAAAACAAAAGGCACTGAGGTGTATATGCCCTTCACTGTTCTTTCGCATCCTTTCTTCTTTTTTTTTTTTTTTTGAGGGACATATATCCCTCCAGTGTGTATGACCACTTTTTTAGTGGCAACAATTCAACGGGAGAAAAATTACCAAAGACAATCGAATTTGTATAAAATTTCAATTTCCTCAACTGAATCTTCCTACAGGTGCAGTGCAATGTGCGCCCTGGGGGGGAGGGGGTCCAAAGGTGTGTTTACCTTGTGTTCATGCAAGTCGGCTCATCGTATGTATTGCATTTGCTGTATTTGCCATGGGACACCTTCCCAAAGGAAAGCTGCCCGATGACGGTCAAAACGGTTAAAGCGGTTAAAACTGAGCAAACCCCCCTTGGGCTAACGACGAGTTGACTAGTCTCCTATTGGGCTACACAACTTCTTTGCTTGCCACTCGCGCACATATGCTTAATGAACCCCTTCGCACAAATGAAATGCAGTTCCGTGTGACTCTCATTTGTACAGGGAAAAGGTTTCCAAAATGTTCGACAAATGTGACAGAACGACTAGCTAAATTATTTCACCATTTATTTTATTATTTTTTTTTTTCTCCTTGGGACGCATTTCCAGTTTTAATGAAGAACAAATGGGAAGCAAAATGAGAGGGGAGGAAACTCCGTTCTGTGTTTTGCTCGAGCTGCGCACAATTTTAAAATAATCGCGATGAAATGTCATCTCAATTTGACTTGTCGTGCACAGGCTTGAGGAGTCGAATTTGTTTCCCTAACGGGGGTGGGGTTAATTTCCCCTCGAAGGCACGCGTTTTCCAGGTGAACGGTGAGGCACACAGATAACCTTGTGCAACACACCACATATCAGAGCTCTGTCACACGGAGGAGGATTTGTTTTTTTTTTTTTCAAAGTATCCCCACCTGGAATGTTAATGCACTGCTGCTACGCGCTGAGCTTTACAATGTTCCATTTTGCTTCGTTCGTTTTGCTTGATTTGTTCTTGTCCCCGAGTTTGTATTTGTCGTAAGTGTGTATTTTTTTTTTTTCTCCCTAGAGGAAACAATGGGCTACTTGGCTTGCTGATTTGTTTTTAACAGTGTGCGCCAATATTGATTTACATGGCGTGTTAATGTGCGTTGCCTGGCTTTGCTCCCTTTCGCCAATGAACAATTGTAAAGCCCAGTGACTGTGCCACTTGCTGGCCCCATTTGAATTGTTTGCCCAGGAACATGTGAGTGAGAGGGGTCCTCGCTCGCGCACTTTTTAGTTGCGTCCCATTTGGTTTCCTTCCTTTTTTTCGATTTGTTTGCCGCTTTACACCTTCCGCTTTGTTTGGGCCCCCCCCCCTCCGTGTGTGTCAGCTGAACCATTCGAGCTGTGACGAATTAAAAAAAAAAAAAAAACAAGAACAGCCAATTCATTTGTGTAAACCTATTTTGTGGGGGGCATGAACTCATTTGCTGCGCAAAATATGTTTTGTGTAAGAAAAGCTTAAGTTTGAGCGGCGCTTTGATTGACAATCGTCGTTGAGTTTGCTTTGTCCGAGCACCCAGTTGAGCTTTGGCTGGCGTCCGCCGAGAAGGGCTCCATCCACTGACCGAACTCCTTTTGCCTGCAATGGTAACGAAGAGATCGTCGTGAGGTGTGCGTCGTGAAGTGTGTGCCTCCCGCACACACGTGCAGACAAACGGATGGACGTGAATTAGCCACTTTACGAATTACGAATGTTTTTGTTTCGTTGAAATTATTTGAAAAGGTGCACGCGCACTTATAGAGTGAGGAAGCACATTTGTATAAACAGGTACGCCAAAACACCGCAGCCTCCTTTGTTTGTTTCCAATTTTAGTTTGTAATTTTTTTTTGTTACGACGTTCAGCTGGACCTAGTCTCCGGTTTGAAGGAACCGCCGTGTGCAGTGGACCAAGCACTTGTCTAGCAGTAAATGTTTTCCGAGTTTGTTCAATTTGCTTAGCTTCCCCCAAACCTCCGCCCGGCAGAGAACACGCATCATTAGCCACAAACAAAAAAAAAAAAAAAAAAAAAAGACACGGTCTTGGCGCATTTAAATAATTTGTTTGTCCATACATTTGCACCATTTATTATTATTTTGTTTTTTATTATTATTTTTTTTTGTTTGTCTCATACCTAATGTTTCAGCTTTTTCTCCAGTTTTCTCTTCCATAAAGAGAGATGCATCTAGCTGAAAAGCAGAGGAGTAGGCAAACCGCTGTAAAGGAAAAAAAATTTTCCTTTTTTGTAAAGAGGGCTCTCTGCTATTCGTCGTAGCAATTTTTGTTTCCCTTCATAAGATGGGACGTAGGAAAAACGTAAAACTGGTGAGAACAAGTCGTATAACAATAAGGCAAAAATATGACTAGGTCAGGCGGAACGCCTCTAAATCGGCCAAGCAGAGAAAAAAGCAACAAGAAGAACGGCGTCAAGCGTGCGAGCAAGGGGAGCCGCAGGAACAGCGCTATTAGCGGCGGTGTGAGCAGCATAAAGAACCGCGTTAACGCTGACACAAGCGCCAGCGATGTGGGCACGGATAAACCCGCCAGCAGCAGCCCCAAGAACGCCGCGAACGGAAGCGGACACGATGATTATTACGCCATCTTGGAAGAGTTAGGAAAATCGGAAACGCCGAAATTCAGATCTGTCAAGGATAGCATGGATGAAAATCTCAACCTTGAATTTTTGAGATCCTCCAGTGAAAATTACACCTACAAGATTACTTCCAGAGGTAAGCCCTAAAAATGCATGTCGTTTTGTGTGGAGTACTGGAATGGGGTACATTTGGGCAGAAGACACCTCACTTGTTCGTCTTCCCACCCACGCACATAACACAACTGCGTCCATACGATAAATTTGTCCCTCTTAATTTATTTTATTTATTTATTTTTTTTTTTTTTGCACCCCTGAAGGCCCCGTGTGCTACTCGGCCCTATACCGTGACGACAAGTACGTCTACCGTCATATAATTCTCAGCGACAACGTGAGACAATATGCAGAGAGCAAGGTGCGCAAAACAAATGCCTTCTTAACCGAGCACTGCATTGTGAATGAGTTACAAATTGATATTGGAAAGGGGTGGAAGCATTTCATGATTTACGATGGTAAAATTCGAGAACTGATTTTGCGAAAGGTTTTAACAGCTGAGGACAAATTACGGATGGCCGTCCAAGCACAAAAGTATAATTAGCTACACCCCTTTTTTTTTTTTTTTTTTTTTTTTTTTTTTTTTTTTTGTCTTTGCTAGCTGCGTTGGTCATACGTCGATACGATGGCCTTGATGGATTTATTACTTGGCTAGCTGTGCCACTCCGTCATTTCCCCTCCACCAGTTGCATTCAGCTGTTCTTTAAATTTCCTTCCAATGCCCCCCCTTTTTGTTTGCTTTATTATGTTTTCCCATGTTTATGTAATTTGACGTCCCCCCCAAGTGATCGAAGTTCCGTTTTTTTTTTTTTTTTTTTTTTGTTGTTAACCTTTTAAGGGGCCTTTCACATGTAAGCGATAAACTGTATGCAGACGGATATATAACGAGTGGGGCACATAATGTTTGTCCATTTTTGAAGAAGGCGGCAGGTAGAGAAGAGGAATTTTCCCTTCTCCGCATCTCTCCCTTTTTACATGATTTCGATAATATGGGGGAAATGGTATAAAAAGGTCTAAAACGAGATTCACGTGATGTATTTTTTTTTTTTTTTTTTTTTTTCCATATTGGCCTGAGCAGAGGGGGAGTACACAATTTACCTTTACTTGTGTTCGTGCGCGTATGTGTAACTCTGCCTTTGCAGTATGGGTTGTATCATTTGGGGGGGTTTCAATTTAGCACCTGAACGGGCAGTTCACCTTTTTGCTCATTAGTAGGAGGGGAGCTCACTAAGTGGTAACAAAACGTAGGATGATATATCTGCGCAAAGGCGAGTGTGTAGTTGAGTCCCCCTGGCTGGGTACATACAAAACACATCCTCGTGCGGTTTCCTTTTTGTCATATTCTTTTTAGCGAAAGGATGGTGAACGGACTACTCCTATAAGTCGCACAATTCGCATATTTGCAACGTCCACCACGGGGTGCACAATAGCACCTTTTAAACAAAAAAAAAAAACGACCTTTTTGATCCGATCGGACTGCATCGCACATCTGGGTCAGCCATAAAAAAAAAGAATCCCATGTAGAAAGAACAAAACGTGGTGGGATGGTATACGGCTTGAAAAGGCGCCAAAGAAGAGACAGTCAATTTGTCACCCGATCAGTTACATATATATATTCCATTTGTGTGGTACTCCACCGCTCCCTCTGAGAAACATCTTATTTGAATTTTTTTTTTTTTTGTGCACAGATATATGGGGGGCCGAAGAAGGAGCGAATCCGGCGGATGATGCCTCCTGTGAGTGATTATACCAGAGCTGCTCCCCCCACCAGAATGAGTCGCCTCTCGCACATCTGCGCGGTTAGCGCGATTAGTGAGTTGTTCCGCCCGCTGGCTGCGAACGGTGAGAGGAAAAACGTGTTGTACCTTTTAAACCTAACCAAGTTGCATGTGTACGAGCAGCTACTCTTAGAGGAGTGCCTCTATCGAATCAGTAGCCCCCTGAGCCAGGGCAAAAACAACGTCGGTTTTGTACTCATCAATGATACATATTCTAATGCGAAGGAGGGAGAAAGAGGAGGAGGACATGGATTCACCTCACCAGAAAACAAGTGTGTCGTTTTCGGCATCAGTGGGAAAGTACCTCATTTTATAAAGGATGTGAATTATATTCGTAAAAATAATATTTCACTCATTAGAAGATACACAGGAGGGGGCACAGTGTATATTAAGAACAACTGCCTTATGTTCAGCTTAATCCTGCCTTTACATTTTGCAGAGGACAGACAATTGTATCCCTCCAATGTGACGGAATGGGTGTTCAACTCGTTTTATCATCGCGTTTTTAACAACTCTCCATCTGGGGAGGAGGAGGACGACAAAAAAAAAAAAAATTCCAACACCTTTTGCCATCACGAAAATGATTATGTACATCAAATCTACGACCATGTGAATGATGAGATGAAGATGAAAAAATTTGGAGGCAATGCGCAAGCCTTTTCTAAGAATTATTTTGTCCACCATACCTCCTTCCTGTGGTCATGTGATTATGCTGAAATGGAAAGAGTACTTGTTAACCCTTCCAAGCAGCCCCAATACAGAAATAAAAGAAATCACAAGGATTTTTTAACCTCCCTGGAGGAATGCCTACCTGGTGGTGGACACACCCCAATGGGGTTCATTGGAAAATTCGTCTCAAACATACGACAGTTAATTAAGCAACAGAACGATAAAAATAATGGCTCCTATTGGCACTTTAATCAGATCGACTTGGGTATCTCTAGCGAGTCTGTAATCGCACCCGGGTCCCACATCTTTGACGAAGTGCTCTCGGTGGATATAGACATTTGGAAAAATCTTTTTCGTTCCTTTTGCAGCAGCGAGGAGACAAGGAATCTTCGGTCGACGCGTTTGTTGGATCCCCTCGGGGGGGTGATATCCGACGATGCCTTTTGCGGGCCCTCCTTCATTTTGCGATGAGCTGAGAGGGGAAAACTCCACCCGAAGTGGCACTAGGAAGTGGCAGCGTCCCCATCGAGGGATCACATTCCCAGTGCAGTGAAGCGGAGAAATTGTTTTCTTTTCACAAGTGAAGTTAAAAATCGAGACATGATTTGCATCCCTTTCTGCTCATCATATTAAAGTAGGCTAGCACACATACGTATGGTGTACGTATTTGGGGTGTCTTCCGAAGGGTCCACAACTTCCCTCTTGTAGACCGCACAAGTGAATGACTCCCCAGCAGGGTGGACACACACAGAGACGCTCCTGAAGCGAGATGAAAACCAGCTAGGGTTTCCACCGGATGTTGGTCAAATTTCCGTGCAGGTATTTTTGCAAGCTGAGAGGATTGGACCACTCAGAATTTAAGTAAGAGTCATCATCGTCTTCTTCGAATTCATTTTCTTCTTTTTTTTTCTTGTGATAATAAGCTAGCATAGCTTTGTACGTTGCTTCATCAATTTTTCTTTCCCGTTCTGGGGGCCCCATTTTTGTCGCATGCAGCTTCACAATTATTTTCGTTTTTTCATTCTTCCCTATATAACTCCTTAAAGGGGAATCCCCTGATAATTCTTTGCCTGCCCACCAGATGGACGTTTCGTTTGTAATGAAGTCCTGTGGGGGGGTGGGTGAAGCGATGGGCAGGACATACGTATTATCCACCTTAGTTTGGTTTACGAGTCTAAGTGGAGGGACAGTAATATCCCCCTTTTCACGCGATGTTCACTTGTACATTTTGCGTGACCGGCACGTGGCCCCTTGTCTCATTTTTTTACATCGTTGAAGGCGTTTTCATTTTCCAGGAGCAGCCTCGTGGGGTCGTAGGGGGGCAAACCCTCCATGGAAGGGTAGCACGCGTTCAAGGCGTCCACTATCAGTTTTAGCAGTTCGTTCAGTTTGTCCTGGGTTATGGGTATGCTCTTCTCCTTCTTCGGTAAAGCGGTAAAGAGGCGATTATGAGTGAGGCGGTAAAGCGGCGACGGGGCAATGGCAATTGGATGCATTATGAAATCAGTTCGCTGCGCGCTTCGCTACGTATATACCCCTTGCACATCCCCCTCGCGTACCTGGTCCGCGGCCAGTGCCCGCTGCACCTGGTTGATGACATCCCGCAGCTTAAGTTCCCCCTCACGAGGTGGCGGAATTCCTGTCCTGAAATTATTCTCATCAGGGTTTGTCACTTCCTTTGGGTTGTACATATTAGGGTTGGACAGCCGCAGTTCCTTTACACAGAAAAAGGGGCAGGAGAAGTGTATACAGGAGAGAGGAAAAGTTTAACGTGGGGGTAGTTTTGCAAAAGAGTTTTTTTATTTAATCAGGTCGCTTCTTTCTCACGACATTCACTCCTTCCATCCGGTTCGCTTCTTCCCCCCTTTCCGCTTCAACTCACCTCGTCGGTAATTCCACGAATGGCCTCCGGCCGTAGGGGCCCATGGTTGGCCAACTGGATCGACGCGTCAATCAGCCTCAGCATTTTGCATCTGAGATTGTGCAGCTTCACCAGGTCCTCCTTCAAGTGGGTGACCAAAACATCCACCGTCGTTTCGAACATGAATTGGTGTTTCTCCTCCTCGGTTTTGGTGTGTATCAGGACCATAGTGTTTAAAGGGGGGGACATAAAAAAAAAAGTTGAGGCAAAGATAAGAGAGATAGACGAGGGAATTTGAATTGAAAAAGCGGAGACCCTACACACATGTAAAAATGGTAAAGGGATAAAAACCCACAAGTGAGGAAAAACACCACCTCTCTATAATGAATAAACATTGTACGCAATTTTATACAGAGGGGTAGGATGACCATTAGACAGATGTTCTTCTACATTTTTTATCTTTTTAAGAACCTAAATGAGGCACACTTTCTTTTTTCGTGTGATGGGATTCATTTCTCTCCTCCAGCTGCTAACACCCACATGGCTAGCGATACCACGGGAGTTCTTTTTAATTATGTCGGGCCCCCTCAGAGATTCACACCTTGCCTTAGACGCTTCAGCGCGTTGTCCAGTTTGCTTCAACAGATATATCCATTTTTTTTTTTTTTTTTTCTTCAGCGGCAAAATGGATGAAAAGGGAGGGTAGAAGACTAGATGTTCATTTTTTCGCAGATCACGGAGAATGCACACAGGGGGTGTGTGTAGCGGTGGGTTCTACAAGCGCGGAAAATACGTGCTGTACTTCGCCATCCGCGTGAACGTGGCCAGGGAGGAATAAACCCACGCAGTGACCGCACTAACTACGCGATGTGCCCCCTCGTTGAAGAAGCCTGAGGATTGGTCAAATGATACCAAGGAACTGTGCCAAAGGTTTTTTTTTTTTTCTTTTTTCCTGAAATGGGCCAATATATCAGCTTCTCCCCATGACGATGGAGAGGCGATTCTGCAAATGTACCCGCGGGAAACGGGAAATAATTCAAAAATGGGGTGACACAATAGAGTGGTCTCTCATGACGTAGCAGCGCTATTGGGAAGGTGGGACTCCTTCAATGCGCTTGTGACACAGTGGGCGTGACTTATCGCGCCTCTGCCAAAATACCCATTTTAAAGGGTTTCCGGGGGGAGGGGGTTGTTTAAAGTGGAAAAATCCCCATACACGTGGCAAAAAAAATAATAAAAAGAATAAAATAAAAAATAAAACATTAAAGAAGGGGTCATCCTGGCCACCCTGTCCGCAGCTACGTCTAGTGATGACTTAGCCGCACTTTCCGCACCCACTTCTAGCAATGACTTAGCCGCACTTTGCGCACCCACTTCTAGCAATGACTTAGCCGCACTTTCCGCCGCCGCACCCGCCCTTGGCAGCAAAGGAAAGCCCGGAGGAGCGCGTGACGGTGAGGCTCATGAACGACTCCGCATCTGTGGGGTGTATCCCGATGCAATTATCAAAATCGCTCTTCTTAGCCTTCAGCCTCAGAGCGAGAGCCATCCCCTGCGTAATTTCCCCTGCATTAGGACCCACGTAATGAAAGCCAACAACCCGATTGTCTTCATTCTTTAAGCACACCAGTTTGGACAAACAGGTGCTACTCACATCTGTGTCATATGGATCCTTCTGCGCTCGAACATGTTTCTCCCTATGCACAGCAGATATTTCCAAGTTATTAAATTCTTGAAGAAACACTTCCACATTTGATGTGCCAAATATCTCGTATGCCTTTTCTTCTGAATACCCACAAGCTCCATATTCAATGGGTGTGTAAATGGAAGTAGGTATGAATGTGTAATCCATGATTTCTTGCGACTGGTTAAATAATCTCCTGGCTAGAATTTCTCCCGCCTTTATAGCTACAGGAGCTAATTCAGGAACGTCTACAGCGACATCTCCAACAGCAAAGATGTTTGAAATATTGGTACAGCTAACTTCATTGGTAATAATTTTGTTCATATTTTTATTAACTTGAATTTTCACCTGGTCCAGATTTAACATGTCTATATCTCCTTTCCTTCCTGTCGCGTAGAGAACAGTATCGAACAAGTCAGTGGTGCCATCACTGAAGAGAACATTTATTTTTTCCTGCTCCACTTTACACAATTTCTTTGGTAGAATTCCATTTTTAAAAAGAACCCCTTGCTCCTCCATGTAATTCTTCACCTTAAGCGCGCACTGCGAATCAAACCCGCGTAAAACAATGGACCTCACCGCAACGGTAACGTCATAACCCAACGAGTTCAAGAACCCTGCACACTCCAAAGCAACATAAGATGCTCCCACGACAAGTGTTTTTCCTGGTTCCTTCTTCATTGAAAAAATATCATCTGACGTTATGCTACACTCCTTTGCACCTTCTACATCGTTTGGGATATGTGGTCTGCACCCAGTAGCGATGAGGATATACTTGGCCGTGACGGACTCTTCCTTAGACATATCTCCTTTTAAATAATACGAAACTGTATGTTTATCCTTCAGGGTCGCTAACCCATTGATGTACTTCACCTTGGATGATCTCAGTCCAGTCATGTAACTAAAATTAAGAGAACGTATGTGTGATTGAACCGTGGTAACTAGCTTCCCCCAACTGTGCTTTAAATCGTTATAAGACCAACCATATGAAACAGAGTCCAGCTTGAAAAGGCTACCCATATTACCTGCATAGTGCATCAGCTTCTTTGGAACGCAGCCTACATTCACACATGTGCCTCCTATTCCCCACTTGGTTCCTTTACTACTTGGCTTCACATAATCAAACAGGAGTACCTTCGCTCCGTGTGCCGCTGCTTCCTTCGCGGACGCCATTCCGCCGGGGCCTCCCCCAATCACCACATAGTCATAGTCATAATCGCACTCCGATTTAGGTTTGTAATGCTTACTTTCCTTGGAGTGCGCTTCTTGCCCCTCCGCCTGTACATGTCCGTCATTTTTTTTCTCGCTGTTTGCACTACTCATGGTTCTTTTAAAAAAAATTTTGGTCAAGTTGCTCCTCTGGGGGGACTCAATATGCCAATTGGGGGAGGTTGCTGGATGCCTCAATGGTGGGATGGTCCTCCAGGGGGAGGTGATACTTTCTCGGGGGAGTCCACTGCTATGCACAAAAAGTCGCACCTCTCTGACGAAGAGATGCTGCGATGCTTCTAGCTTGATGGACGACACAGCCAGGATGCCAAGCGCCTTGCTCATGCTGCTCTCTCGGTTGGAGGCGGGTCGGTCAAGCCAGCGCGCCTGATTGGGAGCATTACCGTGTAGGTACTCTACAGGGATAGATGCGATATGGGGCGTATGCTACGGGGGGCGATAAAATTCTCCACACTGGCACTGCCTAACCGCATCACGCCTAGATGCTACACTTTGCTCTCTTCAGGGGATCCACGCGGTGGCCTTCTATTTGGAGCTCATTCATCACAGGGTTGCTGTGACACCTCTCTCGAAGTCATTTTGCAAAAAAAAAAAAAAAAAAAAAAAAAAAAAAAAAGCGGCCATGCCTACTGCCAGGTGCATATTCCAATCGAGCGTTCCATTTTTTTTTTTGTACTGCAAACAGCGGATTATTTTTTTTCAGTACGATAGGCGCTTCGCCATTAACCCTGCGCCCACAAAAAAAAAAAAAAAAAAAAAA
>NW_012192610.1:237542-256379 GCF_000956335.1 Plasmodium fragile | reverse complement strand
TTTTAAATGGGGATAATTAATTCTCTTTCTTTTTTTAGCTAGATAAAATAAAAACATGCAAAGGGAAAAAAAAAAAAAAAAAAAAAAAAAGCAGCAAGAGCAGGAATAGGCACTGCAACAATAAAAAGGATTAAACTATACGCAAACGATGAAACTCAAATTAGGGTGCAAAGGGAACAACATTTAGGTTCACTTTGGGTGCATACGTGGGGGGTTGTTTAAGTAACCGTCGGCGGGTGTGGGGTAGGCGTCGGCACAGCCTTATGCCAGTCGTTCACACTTTTCTCATGGCTCGCGCTTTTCGCTCTTGCGCGTCTTCATTCCTACACACATCCATTCATAGGTGTTAAGCATTCGCATCTCTCTTCTCTTTCTTACAAATACTTTTTCTTTGCTTTACATTCTGGCTTTCCCATCGAGTGAGCGAGCGGTGGGGGTACTTAAAAAAAAAAAAGGGGGAGACGCGAGCGGTGCGCAAGCAAGCACGCATGCATGCACACACGCAACATCCACACATGCAGCGTGTGCGTTTTCCTTTAAAAAAAAAAAAAAATTGAAAACGATACAAAGTAAGGAATCATGGGTCAAGCTCGCTCGTAGGGGTTGGTGACGATTTTCTTGTATGATCCTCTTCCGCGGTAGAAGGGTCTGAAGCTCGGTTGTCTAATTCTGTAAAAAAGGGAGACAAACATATGTATGCATGTATGATTACACACGTGTACACATATTAAACGCTTTGTGTGACCGAGGTGCATCCCGACGAAGGGACAACACACTTAGCACCATTTCGAATGCGCATACCTTCCCCTGGGGCCAAAGCTCGTCTTCATAGATCGACCCCTAAAGGGGCTCATCCTCGGTCGGTTGAATCCGGGGATGTTTCGCCTTTTGCTGCAAACCTGTTGTGATGGGGAAAAATATAAAAAAAAAGGGACGTGTGTTCTGCCCGTCTGTGCAAATGCCCTTGGGTGGGGGGGCTACCTATACGACGTGCACACATATTGTGGAAGGGGGACAAAGACGGATTAGCTTCTCTCGCCCTCCTGAACGTACCTTAATTTGTCTTTTTTTGAAAAAGGACTCGGATAGAGAGAGTGCCGTTCGCACGGAGGATGCGTCCGCGAATTCGATGTAGGCATATCTGGAAAAAAAAAAAAAAAATATAATAATAAAATAGAATAATGAAGTAAATAAACGTATACGCGGAAGGCCCCTGAACAAACGCGCGTACGGCCCTGCCCACATGTATACACAAAACAATCAGTTGCTCGCCATACCCCTTCGAGTGTCCCGTGTTCTTGTTCACCAATATGGTCACCCGGTTTATCAGGCCGCACTCCGAAAAGAGGGACTGTAGTTCTTCCGGTTGGGTAGAATAGTCCACCTGCAGGTAGGGCAACAGGCCAATATAGGGGTAAAATGGAAGGATGTGAAGACGTGGTTGAGGTAGAAAGAGCAGGATGGAGTGTAACAGTCGTGGGTTTGTGTACACTATCTCCATTCACAGAGCTGCTATATGCAACCTGCTTGCCGCTACCACGTGGCCATTTTAATTCTTACGTTGCCCACAAAAATGGACCGGTTGTTTATCTCCTCCTGCTCCATCTCATGCGAGTCCAGAGCACCCGACTGGTTCATTTGCATCTCTGCGCCTTCATTCATCATCTGCATGGGGGTGGGGCGAAAAGAAAAGGTGTTCGAATGAGTGATGCGGGGACAACCACGAGGGGCAAAGGGGCCCAATAGAACGGCCCTACACATGTAACAGAGATGCATCCGTTTGGTGTGGATGATCCACATGGTGGTGCACACGGAGAAGAGCATTCCACATGATATGTGAAAAAGGATAAACACACACACGCAGAGGTAGGAAATGAAGGTATATATAAAAGGGTGCTGTGAAATGCGGAAGGGGCCCGGGCTAAAAACTCCGGTGGGCGCGGCTCACCTTCAACTTTTGCAAATCGCTGAACTCCTTGTCGATGCTATTTATGTCGTCCACGGGGACATTAAAATTTGCCCCGTCATTACCGCCCTTGTTGTGGTTCATTTGGTCTAGGTTCATTGGGTCCATTTTGTGTGGTCTACTAGGGGTTGTCTCGCCCGGGCGATGTGGTAGGTTTCGTTTCTGTTCGCTTCAACCCTGATGGGAGTAGTCCTTACGTGTTTATCTTCGCGTGGCACTTTGCACTAAACTCAGGTGTGCCCACAACACGTGTTGCTCCGCGATTGTTATGATAATTCAGTGTGCCTGCATAAACTCTTGCTCAGCCTGCACGATCGACATGCGCTTTGCTCGCTGTGCACCTGGTATTCCCGCTGCGTATGTAGAGATGGGTAGCACCCGACAGACTAACGTGCAGCTGACGAGCGGGGGAGAGTCCTCTTCACCTCGTAAGTGCGCAGTCAACAATGGGACCCACAAAATCGGTCACGCGGAAGAGCGAATGGCAGGAATGGGGAAGCAGAAGAGGGTAAACTACGAAACTGTACTCATAGATGGCATGCAAAATGGCCGCTTTCTAGTAGCGTGAAAAAGCTTGCGCAAGTTACCACGTTCACATGCCTTCCAAATGGCCGACGCGCGTACGCACGAATTGATGTACGAAAAAAGTACATACGACCATATATACAATATGCATAAATATGAGCATATATATATGTATATACTTTCCCAGCGAAGGAGAGAAAACTCAAAAAAACATAAAAATTACAATCAAAGAATAAAGAAAAAGCAGCAAATAGTTAGGCCAATTCAATTTTCATTTTCTGCGTCATTCAAAAAGAAGGGGAAGAACATGAAAAATCCGAAGAGGGAAAAAAAAAAAAAAAAAAAAAAAAAAAAAAAAAAAAAAAAAAGAAAAAAAAAAATGGCGGGTACTTATATTTTAATATTATAGTATTCATTGCGCACAATTATTTTATTGGGAAAAAATAAAAATGCTTGTGGCGTTTTTTTTGCCTCTTCACGGGTCACTCCGATAGGGGGGACACAGAAGTTTACGCCTGTCAGTCGATTGATTCACTATTTGGAGCTGCGCGGGAGGGGAAGAAACAAAATATATATACATATATGAGCATTTTTACATGTACAAATATTTTTCTTGTTCGTGTTTTGTTCCCCTTCCAACCCTTTCGCAACTTCGCACGACTTCTTCAACTCGCGTTGGGTAACATCGTGTTACAACGCGCCGCTACAAAAATGCCTGCGCTCGGGCAAATTTTACAGGTTTTGCCCCCCGCGGGGATAGTGGCATATTTGTAACTGTCCATCACGGAGTTGACAAAAACGTCACTGTAAGTTTATATATAAGGATAAGCAGCCACTTTTTTTTTTTTTTTTTCCTTCTCTCGTCATAATTTCTCTTTCTGGTACCCCTCCCCAATGACGTGAATTGAACTTTTGTATTTTGCGTCAGCTGAATGGTAGCCCGTTATGGTGGACAAAATTGTTTTACCTTTGCAAATATTTAAAAGGGGTATACCCCCCCACCAGTTATGCCCCTTCCTTCTGCATATACACCTTAGGGGGTGGCGTCCAGACAGTTGTGTCCAGCAACTTCCAAGTGGGCACAGGCATGATGCACTGCAGACTTGCAGATGCGTGCCAAGGCACATATAACCATGTGAGTATTAGTTCCAACGCTAATGAAGCTGTTACGTGGGTTGCTATTTACGTGAGCCCGTTGACACCACAGGTACACGAACGGTTAGAAGAGCAATAGGGCACGCAGGAAATTGCGCCTACATCAGTTCTTTAAAGGAAACCACACTGAAGCTGCTGACAGCAGTTCTTATCCGTTTATATATTTACCCGCCCATGTACACACGTACGTGGCTAATTTTTCCAGGTGTCCACTCTGCGTAATAAATCCGGTTCGAGATATCACTAGGATATCAGTTCACTGGTAGCTTTTGTCTACCTGCTTTTTATATGCCTGTCCACAACGTCGCAATGGTGACAACGCGTTGGGATACCATTTTTAATCATTATTGAGAGATCCTCTGGATGTCGAAGCGGAGGAAGTAAATAGGGTTAGCTCACAGGTGGCGATTTGTTAAAATTGCGCCCATGTGACGAGGGACATAAGGTGCATACATATGCATATATATGTATGTGCACATATGTGAGTTACCTTTTGACGCACTCGGAGTAACATCACAATTGCTTGGACTTGGACATGCACCCCTTTTGCGCAGCCAGGCACGTCATGTGCCACATTAGGGGATACACATTTAAACGTGATAGATTGGGGGCGATGACCATAACACTATCACAACCTTTGTACCGCTTCATATCTTCCCAAATATTGGCACAAAATTACCAAACTTACACACGTGTGTGAATGTGAGGAGGGATAGACACAAATTGCCTGATCCGGCAAGGTAACTTTTACCTGCTACCATTTTGTTAACCCTGGTGTCCACGTTGGACTTTATACCCCCATGAGCTTTACGTCACCATCGAACACACGTGTAAATCAACGCTCACTCGAAGGATGTGATTTTGGTACATCTCGTATTGTTCCTCGTCCCCCCCAAAAAAACTAAAATACCCTTTCGCAACAGGGGAAAAAAATGTACAATAATTGCCTGAACATGTTAATAAAAAAAAAAAAAAAAAAAAAAATACTAACCTTTTAAAGGGGTAGCCAAATGGGACAAAATTTAACAAACGTAATGGAATGAAAGGGGGAAAGAAAAATTCCCTTCTCATCTTTTTACTCTCGCGTAACACATAGAAATGGGAAAAGTTATTATCCCTCGTGGAAGGAAGCACATACAGGGGTGGAAAAAAAAACACAAAGCACATATCATCGCCTATTATTTCCCTTTTTTCCATATTTGCAAATTGATCGATTATGCGTGATTGCTGCTTGGGGAATACCCAGGTGAACATTTAAGCTGTCAAATTTTTTCTTTTTTCTTTTTTGCGTCTTACGAATTAGTTTTGTATATTCGCCTCTTCTAATGTCAATCGTTTCTGTAAGATCGCGCTGGGTTGCACCGGAGTACACATGTGTCAGTGTGTACATGTAATTGCATGTTCAAAGATGTTCATGTATTTATCTGTACACATTCACGCACGTGTTTTTTTATTTTATTTTTTATTTTTTTCCAATACACGGGCATGCGAAAAGCGTAAAGGACGCAACTGTTCACACATGAACAGGCTGAGGGTCGCATATGCCAATGAATTTCCCTCCACTTGACGGTGAAAACAACTGAAAAGGGAGTAACCGTTACGTTAAAGTAGTAAATGATATTCTTTTCCCTCCCATTGTAGTAGCCAATATAAATATGCTTTTGCCCCCATGTACATACAAATGTACACACTCATCTGCGGACTGCCCACCCCCTGTGGAAACAGTCCAGTGGTTCGCCCTTTGCCCCATTTTGTTGCCTCACTTGGGGGAAACGCACAGGTCTACATATGCTCCTTCATTTTGCGCTAAGTTGATTGCTTTGCTTTAGTGGGACGAACATCATCGTATTACTGTCCCCGGTGAAAAAATAAACACATAAACGTGGGCCATTTGCAGGATTCTAAATGCGAGTACGCAAATGGACACCCTTTTTTTTTTTTTTTTTTAAGTTGTCTGTTGAGGACTACCTGCTGTTGCGATTTCATCGCGGCTGTGACGGTGATTGTCTCTGAGTTTGCCTCTTAACGATATGCATGTTTGTGCCTCCAATTCATCATTTGCACTGAGCGAGTGGATTTTCACTCCAGTGGGCTTCCTTTAGCCTAATGTTGCTCCAACCATCTTGCAGCTTTATTTATTTTTTTGTTTCGTTCCATGATAAGTCTCGCAGCAGAGCGGGAATTTTTATTTGTGTTTGCTTATCGTGTTGCCATCCTGGAAGAAAGTTTGTACTTCCTTCCGTTTCGTCTTTTTTATTTTCTTCGCGTTGGTTTGCGTTTCGCAGTTCTCCATATTTTTTTTTTGTTCACCCAACTGGCTCCGTATTGCCTATATTGCAACAGCTAGCCGTTTTTAAGGCGCACCTTCGGAAGACGTGTACCCATGAACCGCTTATTTAGTGATAAGTCCCTGTGGGTTCTTCGTGTAGGTATGCAGGTGTATGTGTACACGTCGTACGTGTCGTATGCATGGCAGGCACCATAGGTGTAGAGCACGCCTCGGGAGCACACGTGCGCCTATCATTACGCGGCGCTACCCCAATCCAAGCAGCAGGCACGCACGTATATATGCACATGTGCCCCTGCATACGCACAGCTTGAAGAGCGGCCGCTTGCACTTGCGCGCGCTGGCCGTGTCCACTTGAGCAGATATAACACATACAGGAATAGGGGGAAGGAGAGAATGTAAGCATAAACGCCCCATTTACACAGGTCACCTGGGTACGATTTGAAACTTGTGTAGGTGACCTTTTTCCCCCTGTTTATGTGCCCTTGTTTTTTTTGCTCTCCTCGTGGATTTACTCTCCGTTTTGTTGTTCTCTCCGCTTTGTTTCTCCGAATTTTTTTTTTTTTTTTTTTTTTTTTCATTTCTCTTTATTTAATTATTAGTTGAGCACATCGACTTCGCCTCCCCTAAGCGTGGCGCGCCTGGCGAGTCCCCAGTTTTGTGAATTCGTTTTTCCGCTCTACAGTCGCCGTGCAGCGCCCCACGTGCAGAAGAAGGGTGCGCGTACATGTATATACTGAGATACAGCTGCACACACTAGTATGTAGAGACTTTTTTCTGGGTCTCCTTCGCCCCTTTCTTATCGCCCTCCCTTTGCTTGTTCCATTTGTTCTTCATGGGCAGCACCCCTCTGTGACACATGCTAAAGCACAATGAAAACGCCTGAATTTAGTCTAGACTCGCTAAAGAAAAAGCGAAAAAAAAAAAAAAAAAGTTGGACTATGAAAAATTCAGTGCACACTATTTTTTGAAGCTACCTATATTTATCATCCTCATGATTGTATTTTGCCTCAACGCTTTTATATATATATTAATACGGTTTTGTATTTTTATTTGTGAGTATGTGTCTTTTTTCCTGATAACAAAGTACACTGATTTTTGTAGATGCTTGAGGAAGAGGTCACGTGGTGGAGTGGGAAGTGGAACGGGAGGTGAGGCAGGGGATTCCACAGGAAAAAATAAAGCCCATAGTAATACGTATCATAAAGAAGGAATGCATAAGGCAGAAGAAAGTATTTTTAAAATAGACCGACTGATGCGGTCATGCAGTAGTTACAAAGATTATATAAGGTATGCATATCGAATGGATGAGCTCACAGGAAAAACTGTTCATATAAATGAGAATGATGATTACATAAATACGTATGATGTGAATTTATTGAAGAAAACAAGTCAGAGAATAAAAAAAAATTTAAGGAACAATGATGTGTTGAGGTTATTAGAAGATATAAAAGTAGCTACGTCACCAACCATTAAAGGTATTTTCAAAGAGAAATATTATTGTAAGACGTATTCTACTCCCCACATTATTGTAACTGATTTTATAACGCATGTGATGGATGCACTGGAGTTTTTAGATCGCTATGTACATCAACAGAAGGAAACAAATTTGAGTTATATTTTTTCCGATGAGTATTTATTAATTAAGAGAATTTTTAAGGATGTCTTTCGCCAGTGGGGCAATACTGCTTTATTCCTCAGCGGAGGCGCCATCCTAGGTCTCCATCATTTTGGCGTCTTGGAGGTATTTCTAAAATCTTCCATTAATGTAAACTACTTTGAGGAGTGCTCGTCTTGGGGGGGACAGCAGCCTACTCGAGAGAGTGAGTCTTCGAAGGAGAAACAGTGTAATAGCCCTTCTCATCCGAGTCAGGAGGAGTGCAAAGCGGGATGCACTTCTAACGAGAAAGGAGGCACCCGTGCGGAAGGGGTAGGGCGCAGCACAAATGGAGGGAAGAATCCTTCCCCAAGTGCTAATCCATCCAACGGGAAGGGTGTAGAGGTTATAAGAAATGCAGAAAAGGGAAAGACCAGCAAAATAGACCTAATTAAGAAATTTCTTTTTAGGAAGAACGGAGTTGGCACTGATTCGGGATACACTCCTGTGGAAGGGGAGGGGATTGGCGAATGGGCGTCTATGAGTCCTGCAACGGAGGGGAGCTCGGGTAAGTTTTCCTTCACTACGAGCAACTCTGCTGTGAGCGAGCTGGACTTGGGCTCCATGAGAAGGGAAACAGTGGGCAGTGGTGAAAGCCATGGAAGTGGACGAAGTGGAGGAAGTGGTGGACGCGATGAGCGTGATCCCCCCCCTCAGCTGAATAACGTGAATAATGCAGTAAAGGCAGATGAAGGGCCCAGCCCAAATGACCTCTCAAGCAACCCCTCCAAGAGTAGCCCCTTGTCAAATGAAGAAAAGGATTTCGTGCCAAACTTCGAAGACAATATCCTGCCACAAATTATATGCGGGACATCTGCAGGCAGTATCATCGCAGCATGGGTGTGCTCTAGAACGAACAAAGAGTTGTTAGAAGAATTTAACGTCGAGTTCATTTACCAAATCGTTTCTTGTTTTGCCTCAGAGAATTGGCTTTACTCTTTTTTTAATATTTACAGAAAGGGGAATTTTTACGACATTGACAAATTTGTTAAGCTCATTCATAACCTCTACGGAGATATGACTTTTTTGGAGGCGTTCATTAAAACCAATTTGGTTTTAAATATTACTGTGACCAGAGCAGAGTCAGGAAATACAAATTTCCCATGTGAAGAAGATGGGCATATGGTTTTAAATTATATGAATAGCCCTAATGTGTTGATTTATACGGCTGTTTTGGCTAGCTGTTCTTTTCCCTACCTATTGCAGCCATTTAAATTGTTGGAGAAGAAATATAACAGGGAGAATGTGTATAGGTTCATGTCCGTGAAGGAGGTCAGTAATGCCAAGTTTATTCTCAATAGCAACAGTGCGTTTAAGCCGGGGACCCATTTGAGGGAGACGGAACGCGCGCCCAGTGGGTTCAGCTTGGCCAGTGCAACGGGTGAGGTTGGGGAAGCAACTGTAACGAGCGATTCGAGCGGCACGAGCGATGCAAGCGACCGAAACGGCCCAACCGACCCACGCCATGTGAACGACCCGAACGAGCTGTTCGACAGCGCGACGCAGTCCGATCTAACAACAAGTGGACTCCCCAAGGATACACACCGCGCAGCGCAGAACAAGGACGCCCAGATGAGCGAGAAGGTTAACTCCGTTAGCGCAACGACGGATGATGCGGATGTTAAGAAAAGCATTTTTGGTAAGAGCATTAGTGCCCCGTGTAGCGGACGCCTCAAATTGAGCTCATCAAGGTGCTCAGATGATGTAAAAGGGGGGAAGAAGGGGATGATTCTTCCTGGTACGAGTAGCGCTACGGGCACTAATGACGCGACGGTCGATGCAATCTCTGCCAATCGTGTGGACACCTCGGAGCTCAGAGCTAAGAGCAAAAACGGAACGGTGGACGGAGGCAGCAAGCCGGATGGGAAATGTCAAAATGGCGCGGAAGAACAGGGAGACCATTCAGAAGCAGATGAAACAAAGAACAAAGCAACTGAGTGCATCGACCCTAATGAATACAAAAATATAAACCTCGTTGACGAGGAGTATACCATTATAAACAGTGTGCAGTTCAAGAATACATATTTCCATGACGGATCCCTAAAGAGCGACATCCCGGCCCATAATTTGAATCAAATTTTATCAGTCAAGTACAAAATCGTTTCGCAAGTGAATCCCCATGTGTTCCCCTTCACAGGGGTTCGCGTTCACGGGGAAGCAGGCAAACCCGTAAAGTGGAGGGGCAACTCTGGTCATTGGAGGGCTGGGTTTTTAATGTCTTCCATGGAAATATTATTTAAAGAAAACATGCGGTACATTTTGAGGCTGATGGCTTTGCTGGACTTGTCTCCCACGATCCGGGGCCTTAACGCGGGCTCAATCGCAATGCAGGTGAGGGGGCATGCGCAACCCTTTTTTGGGGGGGGTAGCTCTCATGCTATATCTGCTTCGCCCTCCCTATAACCACTAATCTGTTCACTATCGTTTCCACTTCACCTCCCCCCGCAGAACTACAACGGAGACATCACCCTGCACCCGAAGCGTCTCTACCTCAAGCACTTCAAATTGATCAGCGTGTCCAACTACGACGATGTGCAGTGGTACGTACAGCAGGGCAGGCAAATGACTTTCCAAAAGCTCCCCCTCATTTTAAACAGAATGAAAATAGAGAAGAAGTTGATTAAGATGAAGAAATCGTTCTTTTGAGGTTGGGGGTGGTAGGCCAGCGGCGCGGAGCGAAGGAGAAGAAGAACAAGCGGTCATGAAGGGGAAAGTGTGTCTTTGTGGAAGCAGCTTGCCAGGTGCATACCACGCTCCACTTTCCTTGCGCGATGGACGGGCTCCTGTCACTATATTTTTTTTTTTTCCCCATTTCGCATTCGCAGCGTGTATTTTTGTTTCATGCCGTTTGGGGATCTCCACTCGGAGTTGCGCGCTGAGGGGTCGATTTTGTCGGGGGGAAAGAAGAGAGGGTTAGCAAAAAAAAAAAAAAAAAAAAAAAGGGTGCATAATAGAGAAGGATACAAAATGGATCCCAGAAGATTCAAATATACCTTTCCCCCTTTTTCATCCGCCCTTTTTCCAATTTTCCTTTTTTATGTCAAATACACGCATGTGCGCGTTTAACGTAATTAAAACTATTTGCTCTGAGTGATCTCAGGCAGCTTGCTTCCCGAGAGGACAAGGGAGGGAGGGTACACTCATTATATGAGGCCTTCTTCGTGGCAGTGTGCCCTCCTCCCTGTCCATTTATTTTATTTTATATTTTTGTTTTGTTATCTGCGTGCGACCTTTTTTAAAAAAGGTGTAAGGCGATTTTCCCTATTGTTCGCCTCATCGTTGTGCCTATATGTTTGTTTTAACCAGCTGCACAAACGTCAATTCATTTTTGTGTATTCACCTTGTCCGTCCATTTTACCATTGATTGCATTTTCGTGTGTGGTCAGTCGACCAAGTTCACAGCGTCCGTGGTATCCATCCCTCGTGCAACTCGCAAAATTGCAAATTTTTCTTTTAAATCAAATTAGACAAACTTCCACACAAGTGGGCTGCCTTCAAATGAGTTGTCAACAGTCGCTTTAGGAGGAAAAAAAAAAAAAAAAAAAACGACAAAGCTGGCACTAAAAATGGGATCCTATCCCCGCCTTTTCATTGAAAGCGGTCAGACGAATTATGGGTACACAAAAAAAAAAAAAAAAAAAAACGGGGCAAAAAGGAGCCAAAATGGTGTGCAGGCGGGAAGAGGCAAGCTTAGCCAAGCAGCATGCCGATCACACGGCAATGTGTAAACCATATCCACTGCACGGCATTATATGCATGATGCCGCTTCCCACTCACACGTGGCTTATGTATTGACAAACATCATCCAGGGAGAGCTTCATGACTTGTCCCCCCTCGACTTGGACGTGAGCGTAATCACCCTTGATCTTCTTCAACTTGACGGTCTGTTTATACAAAGACATGTCTCCCTTGGAGAGGCAAATATTTCTCCCGACGACCTTACATTTGACCGTGTCCTCACTGATGCTCGTTTCAACATATTTAGACTTCACTTCGGCCAGATGAAATGGTTCTTTCGTTTCATTATTTCTCTCCCCATGATCCTCCATCCTATCCATTTTGACCTTCTTTATTAATTGTTTAAGGAAATTTTCCCAGAATTGTTTCGTCTCATTTTGGTGATCGTCCACACTGGAGTCGTCTTCACTGTGATAATAATCTCTTTCCTTTTTTGTTCCTCCTTTATCCTCCTTCCATAATAAATATTCCTTAATCTTTTTCTTAACCATTTCTTTGTACAGGTGTATATATTTGTGGTTTTTAAAAAGCAGTAAACCAAGGATGCAGTGGGATTTATCTTCCCCTTCGTGGTTCCTCCCCTTTGTCTTCCTTCTCCTTTTCCTTTTCGTGTACACGATGACCCCTTTTCGTTTGTAAAATTCATGAGTCTTTAAATTTATTTTTACAATTAGTCCTTCGAATAGGTTATCCGTGTTGTCACTCGGGATCGGGTCTGCGCATCTTGCTTCCTCTCCGTGCTCCCATTTACCGTTGCTCCTGTGGGCGTTGTCATGGGACTTATCCCCCCGCTCGCTGTCTCCACTTCCACTCCTACTCCCACTGTTGCTCCCCTTGCGGCCCCTAATCCGCTGCATGTTCTCCTTCATCTCTTCCTCCGCGCCCACACCCGTGAACCGAAACTCCCGAGCCTGGAAGGAGTCATATATCCTGTCAAAGTAGTTCTTGTCGCTCCGTTCCTGGTAGTACTGATTTATGTACTTATTGTAAACCTCTTCGTTGAATCCCATTTTACTCAAAATGCGTTTGCCGTAGTTTTCCACTTGGATGTGGTGGTCGTCAAAATCAGTGTACATGTTCATTTCATTTTTAAAAATGGAGTCCTTTTCATTCTTCTTAAATTTCTCCAAGAAGAGTTTCCTCTTATACGTGAGGTTCCCCTCGGAAATGTTATACTTGTGTTCTTTGTCTCGCTCCTTTTGGTCCTGGTGGAAGTCAGCTGCTAGCTCGGCATCCGCTTCGAATCCGTCCTCCACTACTACATGGCCATCCGTTTCGTGTGAATCATCATTGGGCTCACTGCCATCCGCGGAACCGGCTGAAAAGTCGTTAAGTCCTTCATCATCCGCCCCTTTTGCAGCCTCCGAAGTGCTAACTGGGTCAACTTCCCCATCAGACTGTTTTTCACTTAACCCGGGTCCCCTTTGGGGGGGAAAATTCAAATAAACAATTTTCTTTTTGTTTTGAACTCGATCAAGCTTTTCCTGTAGGGAACGAATAAACTGAGACGTTGCTACATCCGCTTGTTCTTCCAAAGCGTTACTTGGCTCAGTTATAATTTCGCCATTTTTTATGGCCCTAATTTTTTGTGTTTTTGAAGCTGTCCTTTCCTCTGTCTCATTTTTATCTTTCCCCTCGTCCTGGCTATAATACTGTGACCCTTCAAATACGTTCAATGTCTTTCTTTTCCTGGTGCTACTCTTCTGGTCGCTCTTTTTCAATTTGATGTGACACTTTGCCTTTCCTTCCTCCATACCGTGTGCAGAGGAGAAAAAGGGGTCAACTGATTAGCAGCGGGGAGGCAGACTCTCCTGGAGGGAGTCTACAATGGAAGACCAACAAAAGGATAGGGACTCTCTAACGAGAACATACACTGCTTCTTATAAACAATATAACATTCATTTGCAAAAAAAAAGTATCCCACAGAAATGCATCACACGATTTAAATCCTCTTGCAGGTGACTGCCTCAGCAGCAGTTTTCCCATGCGGAATGTCCATCCACCACAACCATCGTCCGATTCATATAACACTTATATGGGGAAGTAACCAAGTGGAGACCACAAAGGGAAGAAAAAAAAAAAAAAAAAAAAAAAAAAAAGAACGTTAAGTAAACCAGCACATGCTCTTCTGCGCAGTATTAGAAATGAAAGGTGGAGAGTTAGGGGGCGGTTTTCTCCCCTGGGCAGTAAGGCAAATGAAAAATGACTAGAAAATGACTAGAAAAGATGGTAAACAATTCGCAGGCCTTTTTTGGTCGCGTTGCAGGGGAAGTCCCGTCAGCACTTGGTTAGAAGGTTGTTTTTCCCTTCTTTGCCGCTTCGCTTCAACGCGCATAAATGGTAAAAGGGAAAGAAAAAGCAGTGGGGGGAGGGTGCGGCATCCAGTTGTATTTCGCGTGGAGTGCACCCAGTGGCAAGTGGCAGCGGCGACCAAGGGTGCCCTGCCCAAAGGGGGCTAAAATACAGGAGGATAAAAAAAAACATAAAAAGGGCATAGTTAAAACGGGATAGTAAAAAAGGAAAACTAAAAAAAAAAAAAAACGCCCCCTGCCAAAGTTGCCGTTCACAGTTGTCACACCAATTCGCAGCAAACACAAGCGGCTCACCCAGCGTGTGGTGTGGAAGAAGCCGCGTCACTTCCTTATAGCGCCGTGATTGCACAGCGGTCCTGGGAGAGAGAGAGAGTGTAAAGCTTTTTATAATACGACTCCACCGAATGAAGTCAAGGCGAGGTGACCAAGCGAATTTATTTAGGTTCTAGGTCCCAGAAAATTTGGGGTAGGGCTTAAAACAAAAAAAACGGTGTGCCGTGTAGATATTGTTATCCCTCCTCTCCCCAGCTAGCCAACTGAAATGGCTGTATAGTATATAGTATCCTTCCAAGCGTTAAACTGATTTTGCGGTATAACGTCCAACAGGGGGTGCAATAGGAAGCGGAGGCCCAGTGCTGTTTCGAGCCCTACGTTGATGCAAGTGTCTACCCAATTTGCAAAGGGTACAAGAGGTTTGCTTCTTACCATGTTGCCTACGGTGCAACGGGGCACCTGTTTCAGCCCTGCCCATCTAGCAAAGCACAAGGGATAAAATATATGTATATGTGTTACATAAATTAATGTGTATAATTGCCCTTTTGTGAGCGCATAGGGATCAACCACAACCCTCCCCCATATAGCCAGCACAACTGCGCAACGTGTGTAAATGATGCGAATTGGGTACTTGAAGCGTAGCCACAGAAAGACGGGGCTACTGCATGATTTCAACACAAATGGCGGAAGGAAGAGATCCTTCGTCAGCGCCCCCAGGTGCGCGCCAAGCGACGATCGAGGAAAGTACGACGATATAGAAAATTTAAAAAATGAAGCAGATTTAAAGAATTTTTATTTGCGGTATAATAAAAAGGAAGCCACTGAGTTGTTGCGCGACTATGAAATACTAACCAGTGGGACGTTAAAGAAAAAGTGTTCACTTGCTGAGGTGATAGAATGCCGCAAAATTTTCAAGTACGTGGTGGATACGACATCTGTGGTACATTTCTTACGTTCGAAAGGAGGGTGTTATAAGAGTAGTGGCAGTCTCACCACGGCAAACGAGAGTCATCAAACAAGTGGGCCAAACAACGTCTACTACATCCACAATATTGAGAAACCAAAAGTTAACAGAAGTGAACTGATACGAACAAGCAGAAACAACCGTTGTATGAATGCCCTCATGAACAATAACATGCACAAATTTATTTACAGATTAAAAAAATGCGACATTTTAAATTATAAGGAGAAAGTGATAAGCAAGGAGCATGTGAACTACAACTCATTGTTATTCCCCTTGACTTATGTGAATTTGGTGAAAGCAAAAGAATCTGAAGCTGACTCTTACTTCATGGACACAAATATCTTCTATCATTTTATTCACAGAAGGAACACTAAAGCCTTTATAGAAATACTGAAACGAGTTAATTACAAAATTTTGTCTGCTCAAGAAATAAGAAATGGGCTCCTCCTTCTGACCATCTTACACCATAACAACATTTCCATGTCAAATGACAAAAGCAACATCGTCAAGTGTGCAGGTACTTCTGAAGTTTCATACAAAAATGAAGATTATGTTAATAAAAAAATGTTGCAAGAAATTTTCATGAACTTGTGTCAGGGGATTCATTCTAAGTTGGAGTCCATTTCGTTTCTCCAGCTGTATGACTACCTACTGCTCATGTGCATAAACGAAGTGAAAAGTAAGGAGGTTTACGCGGGCATCTTGAACCGCCTGTCGCACTATGTTAATGTTATTAACAAAATTAGCAACGACCTCAACAGGTCAGACGCAACGGGGGGGGATCCCCTCTGCGCGGAGACAGAGACGGTGGATGGGAGTGCGTCCACAATTGGCAGTGTAATGCAGAGCAGCCATCCCAGGGAGGACCCACTTGGCCTTCAAGTGGAATCACTCGACGGAGCGGCACCCGGGTGGACAAATCACAGTACGATCGGCGCGGTCAACGGCGAGGGAGATGACATAGAAGCGGAAGACGAGGAGTGGGCTCAAAACATAGCACAAAGCGATGACTCTCGCTTTTACCTGAGGAAGGACCACCGCCAACACATAACGAACAACCTCCTGAGTATCAAGAACATCTTGTTGCACAAAGTGTTGCTAGTATACATGACGAAATATTTGTTCAGTCACATAGACAGTAACATATTGTATGCACACTCCGACCTGATCTGCGAGAATTTGGAACTAATGACACATCATATGATAACAAATTTTATTTTCACCATCGGGACGTGCAAACATGTGGACGAATTCTGTATGTTCATGTTGGCAAAGTATGTACAGAATTATGTTCATACATACACTCCAAATGAAATTACTATAATTGTGAATACTTATGCCGACGCTTCTTTGGAGGACGTCAGTTTTTACGAAACGATTTGTGAACATATGAAGAGAAACTTTGAAACATTTTCCTCTATTGATATTATCAAAATAATTTATGCATTTTCCAAAGTGAGGATTCGAGATGTTGAGTTGTTAAAAATGGCTTATGAAAAAATAAACAATTATTTGGAAGAGAGGGAAAGAAAAATGGATGATACGTGTGTACAGGTCAAGGGACCATATGTACAATGGGACAGCGAAAAAAAAAAAAAAAAAAAAAACTTCAACTCACATTTTAATGGCAATACGGTTGTGCCAAGTGGCGGTTTGCTGGATGAAAGTGACCATCGTGTGGCGAGCGACAACAACGTATATGAAGACAAACAAATTAAGAGGAATGTAAAAAGGAAAAAATATGTCATTAACAAATATTTGTGCGCGTACGCGTTAATTGCGGCGGGGAAATTGGATTATGTAGAGGAACTGGACAAACTGTTTGTACACTTAAAGAATAGCATACACAGTGAAGGCATCGACATAAGAGGTGTGTTGTGGATGCCCATGGCCATCACGAGCTTGCTATCTTCGGAATGCATATTTCACTTCCTTCCCATTTATGTACATTTAATTTACAACGCTTTTAAAAAAACGCAATCCCCCAAATTGCTTTCGCTACTCATACGAAGGCACAGCATTTTACTACACACAATCGAGACGGATATCATTCCGAAGAAATACATCAGTAAAGGTACACTGAACAATTTGTATTATATTTGTAAAACGAAGAAGGACAACTCCAAGGAGAAGGTGTTCATTCCAGATAGCTCCACCTTCCACATTGAAGTTTCCAACGCGCTGTTATCCCTGGACATTGCGCACAAGAAGGAGGTTAACATTTACCCCTTCACCATTGACATTTTTATTAGCAGACCGGGAGATTGCACACAGAAGGGGGGGCAATCCAACAACACACAGAAAGATTCACGCAGGGCGGCGGCGCCTTTGAGCTACGGCACGACCAACTTTAGCCTTGACCATATCGCGAGGGAGAAGAAAAAAATACAACCATACGACAACGACACCAACTTTGAGCACACATTCGAAACGAAGAAAGTGAAGAAGAAGTCCAAGAACAAAAACGAGGTGTACACGGACGTGCCGATTGCATAGCGCGGCGGCCCCGTCTCCCATTTATTTTTTTGTTACGCGCCCAGCGCCGCTGTTTGCAGGCACTCGACGCGGAGTGCGGCCGTTTTTACGGCAGCTAGCCATTTTGCCGCATACTCACCAAATGTTATGAATAACTGGAAAAAAAAAAAAAAAAAAAAACATGGGTGCATTTTAGCTAGCTGTGTGTGCAAGGCCGCACATGACTTCACCCCTCCCGTAACTGGGAACTCCAAACCACGGGAAAATCGGTAAAAATTTTTACTTCCCGCTGGACAACTTCATTTGACGAACTGATGAGCGTATCAAAGCTGAGGTATTCATCATTCAAATTGTACTTCAGCCCTTCCGTTTTAATTGTACACTTGCCGCCAATGGGTAAAATGCCGCAGCTTTTGCAAAACACGTCCGGACTTACGTGTATAATGTGAGTTCCTGGCTGGAGCAAAAAGAGAAAGTTATTCTCCCCAATTAAGTACAGACTATGTAGGGAAGCATTTTTGTATAGGGATGAAATGTTTGCACACGTGTGGTCAAATCTGTTTCCTGTAGCGCCTAAAATTAATATTTTGTCATTTTTGCGGATGTGTCCTCGTATCACGTCGATGCATTTATCAAGGTCTGTATTTTCCTGGTTAGCGCACTTCTCGAATATGACTGACTTATTTTTGTAGTAGCTGTACACATGTGCGTTTATGCTATCAAAGTCGCCGCAAATTATGTGGGGCACTATTTCGTTGGGGGATTTCAGCGTTTTTTTCGTATCTTCCATTGGCATGTTGAATAAATCAGCGATGGTGTGTTGTCCATGCACATGCTTCTCACGCTCATTTGGGTGTGATGCATGCAGCGCTGTGTTTTTGTCTTCCTTCCCTTTCGGTGAACTTTGTTTATGACTTGCGCTTCTCTCCGTGGCTAATGACTGACACCAGTTGTACAGCCTGTTGGCGCCTCCATCGGCGCATATTAATATATCCGAGTTGGCAATAATTTTGACCGCATGGGCGCACATGGTGTTGTTCAGGATGATGGTGATTATTCTGGACTGGGGGGTTGATTCTGTTCTACCCTCTCCTGTCGTCCACTCTCTGCCCCACTTCTTTTCATCATTTAGCAAAATACATTTCATAAAATCAAGATCATGCACAATAAGGTTCCCTTCGTTTGGGCTCCTCATGCAGCTGAAGTGGGCAGAACGTAACCCTTTCGTGTCCCCTGATGTGCAGTACCACCTTGTACCTATATTCGCAAATATTCTCGCGCGATTGATCTGTTCGATCGCCCTGGCATTACCGCGTACGTGCACACTGACTTTCGCGCGCACGTTGAAGAAAATGCTTTTCATTTTTATGCGGAAAGGGAACCAAGTCTCCCCCCACGGGTGCAACGAACAAGGGCGGGAGAAATACGACGATATGGTGTGGCGCGACCTGCCTCTTAAACTGCCCTATTTTGTTTTTTTTTTTT
>NW_012192610.1:232358-235130 GCF_000956335.1 Plasmodium fragile | reverse complement strand
TTTTGATGGAACATAACACACAAAAATGTGACAGCTGCACGCGAAGAGCGTCACACGGGTTGTTCCTTTTTCATTGATTTAGTAGCTGACCTTGTGGAACGCATACCCAACTGGCGGAAGTAGCCAATGTAACAACTGAACAACTGGTAATGAAGCATTTTTTTTTTTTTTCCTTTCTCCGCATGTTCACCCACTGGTTCATCGATACTTGAAAAATATGCAAATGGGTTTTGTTTTGCGTCACGAACAATATTGTGCATGCACACATGCGAATATGCACAGAAGGCAGGGGGGAAGAAGCGCGCTTGGTATAATTTGGTTGCTCGCATGGATTGACGAGTGAGACATATGAGTGAAGTGACTGCATTTGTCTGCTGACCCGTTCACCTCTCCGACATCCATGCAGCATAATTATAACGAAGTGTTTTGCACGCCATGGGATCGTCCCGGCTCTTCACAACGCTCCACATTTTACGCGGTTCATAAAAGGGGCAGTCTGATGTGGCTGCAGTGGAAAGACAGTACTTATACCAATTTGCTTAGTTGCCCTGTTAGTAGGTATTTTTTCCCTGTTTAAAGTGGCCCCTTTTTATTGGTTCCTTTTTTATCTTTCGATACGGGCGAAGGGGCCCAAATCAACTGTTTCGCGATTTGGGGTATCCAGTTGGCCTTTTTTTTTTGTGACCTGTTGTGTGCAGCTTTCTGCGTCAGTTTGCTGCGTCACTCTGGTGGGCCATTTCTTTGTAGACCCTTTTTCTGCACTGTGTTTTTTTTTTCAACAGGCTGCGTTTCACTTTGTCTCCGCCGTCACGAGAGTACAAAGCAGCGTAACATAGCATATGTGTATCAGCGGATGATCAGGCAAGGAACAAATGTTAAGTGTGCCATTTATATAGTGACCATCACTCATCGTACATCGTTTCATATTCATCTCCTTTTTTTTTCTCCCCCCTCCTGTGTGTGTCCCCTTTTTGCCCGCAGCTGGCGTGAACACAAAATGATATTTTTTTTAAAGCACAAAAAAAAATATATATATATATATAATTACACATGTGCAAATAATTTTTCCATACACGCACATGCGTACACATGAGCTAACGAAGAAGCCGGCGAGAGAAAGAGGACGCTCAAAGGGAAGCAACGTCACTTGGAAGAAAAAAAAAAAAGGATGAAAAGGGGCCGCCCGCCAAAGGGACACAGAGTGGACCATCAAATGGAGTAGGGGAGGAAGAAAAAGGTGAAGTAGAACATAATATGGAAGAACAGTGCAGGGAGAAAAAGTTCAAAAGGATGAGGATGAATAAAAAAAAAAAAAAAAAAAAAAAAAAAAAAAAAAAAAAAAAACATGGGTGCATTTTCGCTAGCTGTGTGTGCAAGGCCGCACATGACTTCACCCCTCCCGTAACTGGGAACTCCAAACCACGGGAAAATCGGTAAAAATTTTTACTTCCCGCTGGACAACTTCATTTGACGAACTGATGAGCGTATCAAAGCTGAGGTATTCATCATTCAAATTGTACTTCAGCCCTTCCGTTTTAATTGTACACTTGCCGCCAATGGGTAAAATGCCGCAGCTTTTGCAAAACACGTCCGGACTTACGTGTATAATGTGAGTTCCTGGCTGGAGCAAAAAGAGAAAGTTATTCTCCCCAATTAAGTACAGACTATGTAGGGAAGCATTTTTGTATAGGGATGAAATGTTTGCACACGTGTGGTCAAATCTGTTTCCTGTAGCGCCTAAAATTAATATTTTGTCATTTTTGCGGATGTGTCCTCGTATCACGTCGATGCATTTATCAAGGTCTGTATTTTCCTGGTTAGCGCACTTCTCGAATATGACTGACTTATTTTTGTAGTAGCTGTACACATGTGCGTTTATGCTATCAAAGTCGCCGCAAATTATGTGGGGCACTATTTCGTTGGGGGATTTCAGCGTTTTTTTCGTATCTTCCATTGGCATGTTGAATAAATCAGCGATGGTGTGTTGTCCATGCACATGCTTCTCACGCTCATTTGGGTGTGATGCATGCAGCGCTGTGTTTTTGTCTTCCTTCCCTTTCGGTGAACTTTGTTTATGACTTGCGCTTCTCTCCGTGGCTAATGACTGACACCAGTTGTACAGCCTGTTGGCGCCTCCATCGGCGCATATTAATATATCCGAGTTGGCAATAATTTTGACCGCATGGGCGCACATGGTGTTGTTCAGGATGATGGTGATTATTCTGGACTGGGGGGTTGATTCTGTTCTACCCTCTCCTGTCGTCCACTCTCTGCCCCACTTCTTTTCATCATTTAGCAAAATACATTTCATAAAATCAAGATCATGCACAATAAGGTTCCCTTCGTTTGGGCTCCTCATGCAGCTGAAGTGGGCAGAACGTAACCCTTTCGTGTCCCCTGATGTGCAGTACCACCTTGTACCTATATTCGCAAATATTCTCGCGCGATTGATCTGTTCGATCGCCCTGGCATTACCGCGTACGTGCACACTGACTTTCGCGCGCACGTTGAAGAAAATGCTTTTCATTTTTATGCGGAAAGGGAACCAAGTCTCCCCCCACGGGTGCAACGAACAAGGGCGGGAGAAATACGACGATATGGTGTGGCGCGACCTGCCTCTTAAACTGCCCTATTTTGTTTTTTTTTTTTTTGTTCCCCCAAATTTGCAACCTTTGTGAGGTGGTAAACAAGTGGGTGGAGGTAGAGCACCCATTTCTTCTTCGTCTTTTAATTTTTTTTTTTTTTTTTAAATTGTGCGTAGGAATATTTCCT
>NW_012192610.1:210903-231619 GCF_000956335.1 Plasmodium fragile | reverse complement strand
GATGAGGATGAATAAAAAAAAAAAAAAAAAAAAAAAGAAATCAAATCGAACAAAAGTCGAAAATGGGATGAATGGAATAAACAAGGGAGGACCACGGCCAGTGTAGGTTTCATAAATCACAGCGTTTTTTTTTCTTAATGTGAAACATAATTTTTCTCGCTCAGTACACTTTAACAAAATCTAGCTGACCATTTTGAGGTGTATAATTATATGCAATCCTTTATATGGGTCACAAGTTTATCACACTGGGGTTCGGTGTGAGGACGTTTTTCAACTGGCGCAAAGTCGTGTTTGCATTTTCCTAGCTGTGTGGCCACGCAAAATGGTGTTACTAAATCGGGTCAAGCACGCAGTGGTGTCACAATACTCAACCGTTTGATTGCTCGCTCAAGCACGCACCTCTTTACCCAACCGCACGTTCCCCATATGCGCATTTTTTTTTTTTTTTTTTTTTTTTTTTTTTTTTAATTTTCCAGGCAAGCTGAAAAGCCATTGCGCCCATGTGGATGAATGCGGCCCAATAACTTATGCTTACTTTTATGTTTTGCCTTTTTTTCTTTTTTTTTTTTGTTTCCTTTTTTGTTCCTTTTTTTTTTTCGTTCCTTTTTTTCGTTTTTGCATTTTTACTTATATGTACCAATGGCGTGCTGCCCAGTCCACAAATGAACATCGTAATGTCGACGAGGCAGTCGTCCTTTTTTTGCCTTTTCTTTAAAGCATTCAACAATAAGGACGTGTTTTCCTGCGCGTTGGAGAATAGCCCCACACGAGAGGAGACCAAGTTGTTCCTTTAGTCCCCCCGAGTTTTTGCCTTTTTTCTTCCTTTGCCCTATTTTTTTCTTTCCATTTTTGTTCTCTGCCCTTCCCCCCCCCCCTCTTCGTCGTTACGTCTGTGCCGCTCGCCAAATAAAAGGACATGCCCAGTGGGGGCAATACTTTAGCTGCGCGTGTGGCATGTCAGCTGCGCAAAGGTAAGCACCTGCAGCTGTGTAAAAGTTAGTGTGCCTTCGTTTTTACGTACGTGCACGTATGGCGTCGCCCCGCCCAAACCCTTCGTCCACTTATGAGCGCATGTGTTTATGCACCCTTTTTTTTTATGTTTATGTGTCCCCCTGCGTGATGAATAACCAGCTAGCTATACACTGAACGCCGACACGGACACCGCTTCCGAATTAAAAACGATTGTACTCATTTGGACTTGTCCAGTGAATATTTCAACGCGCGCATGCGGCGATGCCCATGTAGAGATAAATGCCCAATGCAGGCATCACCCTTTTTTCCTCCCCCATTCACGTGCCGCCGTTAGCACGACGGAAAGGAAAACGAGCAAAGGGGCAAATGGGTCTCAGTGTACACATGCCCCTCCACATGTGCAAATGTACGTTTAGTATAACAAAGTACTATCGGGAGCGTCTCGTTAGATAATCCCCTGCCCGTGTCCCCTTTTTGAGCGAAACACCTTTTTGTGTAAAAAGCTCCATTTCCAATTGTATGACCATTTTTGTTTTTAAGCGCGGAAGTGGTAACTGCCCCCCGTGCCTACGTGCCGTCGATGTGTGCACATGAGCGTAACTAGGTGTGTGTAACCACTTACCTATACAAAGCTAGATAGGCCTGCCCCCTCTGCGTTCCCTTCTGCATTATCCAGCCTACCTACTCTTGCGTGCACGCCTACCCCAGCGAAATACCACCATGGGTACTTCGGACTTAAATTTTTATATTAACAAGCATAGGAAAGCATATGAAGAGAGGCTGAAGAGGGAACAGCAGAACCTTCAGGGAAAAACTTCTGAGGGGGAGGCGGAGAAGGTCGCCCCGAGTGAAGTGGCCAAAGGAGATACTAATGAGCAGCCCAATGAAGCCGAAAGCTGCAGCAAAAACCTAAGTGAGGGATATTGTGAAAATACTAATCAGAGCGACGCTACGAGAAATTCCACCAGAGACGAAAATATTAATCAAGGTGAGTTCATTTGGGAAGAGGCAATCGACACCTCCTACAACATTAGGAGAAGAACATGGGTCGTACGTATGGGGCGACTTCCATGTTGCCAATTTTTCTGCTACTAATTTGTTATTCTTGTTTTTTTTTCCCTGTTCACTTTTCAGTTGATGCTGACTACCTGTTTGCCCTGAAGCTGAATGAGGCCCTGAATGGACACGATGAACCCTCCAGCGTGGTGAACGAAAACCACTTGAGTAGTGAAGACAGGAATGAGGATGCAGAGGATGATGTTAGGAAGCCGGACAACTCTTATGTTGAGTGTCTCCTGGGGGATAATAGCTACATGCCGTTTTGTATGAATTACGACGTAGGAAGGAATACCCCCATGAATCAAAACCCACTGTCCCCTAGTGGAAGGAACAGAAGGAGTGGCCACTACGTGGACAATAATGAAGGAGGTCATATGTACGGACCCTACAACCTCCGTAGTAGGAATAACCGAGTAAATGGGTTTCAGAATGGCAACCAAAGTAGCAGCAACGCTGATAGGCGCTACTCACCCCGTTTTAATGGCGTATATGAACCGATTAACATTTCATTAAGCTCAGATGAGGAGGAAGCAGAAGTTCAAGTAAATAATGAAGAAGCGAGAAGTTATGTGTTCGAAGACGATGGGGTGAGAAACAGCAGCGAGATTTGCTATGTTCCTGATGAAAATTTATCCTTGACGCCAAGGCAGAATAAGCCAAGTGGGCAAAGCAATGTGGGTAGACCATTTTCCACCAGAGGGGAAGACTTAAGGGAAGAAGTAACCATTATTGAAGGGATGGGACAGGAAGCATTTTCCCGCAAGGGGCCTTACCATCATGAGAAAGGGAAGCCTGAAGTGTGTATTCAAGCACATAAAGGAAAAGGAGGAAAGGAGGACATCCCCAGGGTGATGGAAAGTACAAATAATTTTTCCTTCCAATCTGTAGGGGCACAAGGTGCTGGAGGCACAGGAGCCGGACATTATAACAACTATGGAGCGGGTGTTCAATCACCCAAATGTAAAGTGGAGAAGTCTGTGAATGGCTTGTGCGATGTGTATAATGACCATTTCGGTGTCAGCAGTAGGGGGAAATTTCGGCTAGTCCGCAGTGCAGCAGCAGCAGCAGCCACAGAGGCGGGACACACGCCCAGGGAAGGAGAGCACAATCGCGAGAATAACCTACTTAGGAACCACTACGGGGATTCATCTCGGCATGATGATTACTCACAAGAGGGAGGGTACTACGTGCACTACGCACCGATGAGTCCAAGTGGAAAGGAAAAGGAAAAAAATAAATTTACATTTGAAGGTGTGTACGATGTGGATTCATACGGTGAGAGGGTAGACAAGGGGTCAAATTTCCTCTCTAGGGGAAAGAATCGCAACGGAGGAGGAGAAGAGAGAACACAAAATGTTCAAGGGGGATACTACAACGCACGTGTACAAGACGGTAATGATGTGATCCCCTTGGAAGGAGAAGATGTGATAGGTAGTGCTCCGTCGCCATATAAGGCCAGGACGAAGAAAAGCAAAAGGAAAGTGAATAACATCAACCAGGTGGACAGAAACCTTAACGATGAAGGATCGTCTCCTAAGATGGTCCAACGCAATGGTTCACCTCTCATGTCCTACACTCTGAGGTCCTCGAGAAAACACCCCGCGAATGAAAAAATTGAAGACCCATACTACTGCAAGGGGGATAATTATGAGGCACAAAATGGAGGTGGTCTTGGGGGTGTCCCTGAGGATGACCTTCTTTTCTTTAAGACAGCTGTGGGCAAGAGGAGCGAGCCACATGATAGGAACAACCCTACCATGGGTGTATGTAACAATGGAGGGCACGCAAAGAGCGGCATGACGTATGCTGACGTGGGTTGGGGCGTAATGCAAGGTGAGTCTTCCCCTTTTAATATGTTCCATTTTGAGCAGGGCACCGCTGTGGAGCCAAGTGTAAACGATTATGTTATGAACAACGTTGTGATGGAGATGGATGACAGGGCAGAGGTGTTTGCAAAAATGGCTGACAAGTATGCACCTGTTGAGAAAAGCAGTCGTCGTCTTCCCTTTGAGTCTGTTCACCATGGGGGGGAGGTCCCCTCAGTCGGGGCAACGGCACCTGAGGGCAGTCTCCACTCAAGAAGGAATGAACACCCAGAATTGTTTAACGGCATCCACTTTAAGCAAAGCGAGAGGGCCATCACACGGAACCACGGCCAGGATGACATAAGTGTAAATTCGTTCCACTACAAAGATGGAGGCTTGAGTCAAGGAGGAGGTACCCATAGGTTGCGTAATTTTGTAGAAGAGGGCAACTGGTCTGATGCTTCCCCAGATCGGTCCAGCGTACTACGTGGCGCCCATTTCAGTCACGACATACCATCGTCATCCCGCATGGTGAAACCCCTGTGTGATGAAAATCCCCCACACAATGAATTTCTCCTAGCCAACGGTCACGATACACCCAACTACCAAATGTTAGTAATGAATAGAGAGGTGAATTATCAACACAGACCGGAAGAGAAGAACACGAATGAGGGCCACTACCGACATGTGAACAAGGACAGGTCGCTACACCGATCCAATGGGACAAGCCACAACCAATTTATCACAAGTGGGAAGAGCCCTTTTGTTTGCACTTTAGGAGAAGCCCAAGGAAGGGCAGTACCGGACGTGTACGTCATTGACGAAGGCACAACATGTGGAGAACCACGTTCTACTCATGAACAGAGTCTCCACCATAACATGGGGGGTTATGGCCAAGGGATAATACTTAACAAGAATGCACAAGAGATGATTGGTGATGTGAAGAGAGAGAATGCAGGTTCAATTAAAGCGGAAAACGCACACATGGATCAGGTGCAACAAGGGCGTGTTGGAAACGCACATGGAGGTGATGCGCATGCAAATCGTGGCGTCTCTGATCAGAGTTATGGGAGAGGCATGGATGACAACACGGCTTCTGCGATGGACCAATGTGATGAGGAGAGCACCAACAATGAAGATCTCAGTGTACAGCAGGCCATCATTAACAGCTTAATTGATTTTTAGGCCTCTTGCCCATTCATTGTGGATTGCGAAAATGGGGAAAGGAAGGAGCGGCACGGGCAGCTACATGGACAGGCCATTTCTGTGCAGGTTGGCCCGTCTCGCCCCTTTCCGTGCGTATGCATGCGTAGTTGTGTGTATGTGTATATAGTATCTTTACTAGCTTTTTTTTTTTTTTTTTTTTTTTTTCCCTTTTTTAATAGAAATTAGTGTTTAATTAGCTCCGCACATCCACTGGAGGTGACGTGTGCGCACAGCGAACCTTTTGCTAAAGGGACCAACTGGGCCAAGGTGCGCCACGAGCGCAGGGAATACAAAGTTGCAGTGGCTGCACGGAAGGGTGTGTGTCCGACGAGGGGAGAGGTAGTGGGGCCCACCCCCCACACTGACGCCCCAACGTTTCGCCATTCTTCATTTAATTTGTTTTAACAGCGGTAGGAGATAGTCTCGTGTGGTGTAACTATATGTGTAGTGGGTGCGCTTCGTTTTGCTTAAAAAAAAAGGAGTGCGAAAAGGTTAAGAGCGGGATGGGCCAGCGTGTGGAGTTTACATAATCCGTTACGTTTTGTCCGCAGCTGCTAAACTCGTTCGTCATATAAAATTGGGTATCATATTTCCTGCAAGGGGGGAAAGGGGGAGGCGGAAAGGTTGCGTGGGGTGAACCGAGTGGAAGGCAAGGAAGAACGGTGCGGCTGCGCCAAATAGCTAGCGATATATAACCGCCTTGCCTGCGTGCATCCGTCTTACCCTCAGAAGAGAAGAAGCCCTCCTCAGAGTAATACTTCAGTATATCCCTGCAGGTGACGTAGGGAGAAGTCTTGTCCGGGACGAGGGGTGCCTCCTCATATTTGGAGATGAGAATATTCTTAAAGGAAAAAAGAATTTCCATTTTTCGAAGAATTATATATCTGAGTATTTGTGCGTGGATGGCATATATGATGTACAGGAGGATGTGTAGAATGAAGAGTCCGATTACGAAGTAGTTGGTCTTGGTCATGAGTATTTGCGTTCCTTTGAAGAGAGTGAGGACTATAATATTCACCCAGGTGAAGCTGTTTATATTGTCTATGAGGAGAATGTTATTCAGGATATTTTGCCCGAAGAGCAGGGTGTTCAGGTTGATCGGTGCGTGGGCGTACTTGCATAAGAGGAACAGGAGGTATACGCTCACGGAGTGCCTCAGCTGGTTGCGCCTGCCTGAAGGGGTGTAATGGATGAGAAGCATGAATTGGCTGTGCGAATGCGCAGCATGAGTGGATGCTGCCTCAAATGAGTGCCTCAAATGGACACTTCGCACATACGCTTCAAGTATACGATGCGAGTGGGCTGGCTTTTAGTGCATAGCCGAAATGAGCAATGTGAGCGTGGCTGCAGCACGGCAGCACCCCTTTTGTGGCATACCTCGTCCTAAGCTCCTCCGGTAGTAGACGTACCTGCAGTTGAACACCACGCGCACGAAGAGCGAGGCGTGCTTGAAGAGGGACGCGAAGTGATGCAAATTAAAAAGTAGAAGCAACAAGTATTCGAACTCGTAGTTGAGCTTGCGAATGTACCCATCGTGAAGCACATAATCATTATTGTATACATTGCCATGGAAAGTAAAAAAGAATAAAACAAATTGCTTTAGGGAAAAGTAAAAGGATAAGTGACTCAACGTATTTACTATGGCCCCAAAGAGAATGTCGAAAAAGGTAGAAGTCCCCAGGAGCAAAACAAAATAAAGAAAAAAAAATCCCAGACAACTATACATATAAATTTTGTCGACCTTAAATACATGCTCCCATTTGGAGTTGAATAAGCTATCTGGCACTTCTAGTTTAAGGTATCCTTTGGGGACATATTTGTTATTACCAAATTGCTTCGAATTGTCTTCCATGTCTTTGTTTATATAATGTATAGGGATGGGTTCTTTCGGCAATTGCAGATTTGTGTGCTTGGTCAAATCGAAGCTGTCTGGGAAAAGGAGAATGCCTCCCCGATCCACCCCAGGCGTTCCTAACGGCTTTATAGGCATATCGTACATGTATACAAAATTCTGCTCACGTACTACTGTTATGTGATTATTCAATAGGAGGAAAATAAAAAAAATGGTAATGCCAATCTTCATTACATAGTTAAGTAGTATAAGAAGCATGAGTCTAAGATTTGTTAAGTATGAAAAAACGAGCTGGTCATCCAAGTACACAAAATTAGAACTACCAAAGCGTTTAAACAAAAGACTACACATGGCCCGGATGTGATCCCATAGCTTGAAATGATATATCGGTATCTTCCTTTTATACTTTAATTTATAAATGAGCTTTCTGAATTTCCTAAATTGACTTTTCATTTGTCTTCGTTCTTTCCACGTTAATTTTACTGACGATTTTTTTTTGCTATTCCTTGTGTTCCCCCCTCCATTTATGCCTTCTCCACCATCCCTCTTTTCTATTTGTTCTTCTCCGTTATTGTCTATGACTTTTCCGAGGGAGATACTTCCTCGATTTGCCTTTTCAGCATTTCCGCTTATTTCCATTTCCTGCACAGCGGCCTTTTCCAACAACAGCTTCTTTTTGTTGTCCCTATATTCTTCCTTAAAGACTTGCATGACGGTGTTTTTTTTTTTTTTTTTTTTCTGTCTCTTCTTCATTGATTTGTCCTTTTTGTTTCCCCTTTTGCTGTTTCCCTTTTTCATTTTTCTCACGCGTCGGTCTCTCTTGCTTTTTACCTCCCCCCCGTCTTCCAGAACTTTGCAACTCGCAGCTCTGTCGAATGAGGAGGCCTTCATGCTACTCCCCCGCTGCGCATGTCCATGCAAATGGCGACGTGAATGGAGATGAGAATGTTGACGCGAGTGGCGATGCGAATGACGATGCCGCTCTCTGCGCTTCTCCCTCTTCACAACCAGCATGTGCTCGCCCGTTTTCCCCTTCCCCGCGGCGTCCTCCTTTCGGTAGCCACTCGCCTCCGAATCTATGCTGAACAGGTTGTAAAAGTCAAAGTCCAGATTGCTCTTGTTCTTTTTGTACTTCTCCTTCTCCACGAGCCGGTACTCGTTCAGCTTGTACGATCTGAACAGCAGGAACAGGACGTTCTTCACAATCAGCGTCAGCATCATTTTGTGCTTCAGGCAGAAGAGCAGTCTGAGATGGGGGCGGGCAGGGAAATGTAGAGCGAAGCGGTGACGAACGTAGCGGTGAAGTGGAGAAGCGGCGTTTGTGGAACATTAACCAACGCGCTGGTGCGCCTTACCTGTATATGAAAAAGGGCACGTCGATCAGGAGGAACCCCACGATGAAGTGAAACTTAGCAGTTATGTACACGTCCGTGTAGACGTCCTTATATTTCTGGTGGTAAGATTTATTGGACTTGGCCTTGTTCCCACTGGAGGAAAAGGACAAGAGGGACGGCAGGTACGACGAAGAGGACGTGGAGGAAGCCGAGTGCGAAGAACCAAAGTTAGAACCATCTGATGACAAATAGGATGAATTCGCAGAGGAAGAAGAAGATGAAGAAAAGGACGATGTGGAGGAGAAGGCCCTTGAGAGTAACTCCCTAGACATATCGGTTGATGCGTAGGTAGAGTCCTTGGAATTGTTAGAAACGAAAGAAGAGGGTTTCCTTTTGTCCACCACTAGCATGTTTGTATCATTCTCGGGGTAGAAGGGTTTAGAAGTGGCGGCGTTTGTCTTCATGTACCTGACGTTAGACTTATCCAATAGGGTTGTATTCCCTCCACTTGAAACATTTGTTACATTCATTAGAGTATTCTTTCTCTGACTGCGAACACTGCTGTGGCTTCCGCTTTGACCCCTTCTACTGCTACTACCTCGGCTGAGCAAGCTACCTGCACTACTCTGTCGACTCGCGTTGCTTCTTCCCTCAACACTTCTCCCAATAGCAGTACTGCCACTTCTCCTCATTATGGTACTTCCACCCCTCCCAATTGTAGTACTAGCACTTCCCCCATTGGTGGCGTAAAACAAAGTACCCTTCTTCCTTTCCCCCGTTTCGTACTTGGTATAAGAGCCACTCTGATGTATACCCTTTTTCTGTTTAATTATTTTGCTATGTTTTATTTTTTTTCCATCTCGCTTGGTACCTTTGTCCCTCGATCTGCCGCCTTCCCCAGGTGTGTCCCCCTTGAGAACCCCCACCGACTCCTGGGTGTAGGAATAGGACTTGTCTATATTAGTATAAATAGGGAAGTAGAATCCAAAGAGAGATATATCTACTAAAACAACAATGAGCATTATAAGTACATTTTGGAAGCTGTAGTAGGTCTTCACATGGTCCATTATTTTGTACAGGTTGGTCAAATGAGAATACATGAACACTAAGTCGATCAGATCGAATAGGTTTATTATGTTTACGTCAATGCTGAGTATATTTTCTACAACGATTTTATTGTTTAAAATATTCTCCAATATATTTCTACTTCTCAGCGAGAACAACAGGTAAATGAATGGAGTCAGGTAAAGCAAGTTGTATACTAATACATCATTCGCTAGATATGTGAAAAGAAGGCCTTTGGGGGGACTGTTTTTATTATCATTTTTGATCAGAAAACAAAATATACCCATTTTTGAACTCAAGCTAATCATGTACATCATCCACTGGATGGAGATTTTGACCCCCGCGTTGTTCTCATCGTAAAGGCTCAGCACAATGTATATGCATAGGAAGACATCTACGATTAGGAACAGCAGGTACATGTTGTTGCTTCTTGCGCTGCTCATGATTGCGTAGAGGAGGCAGATATGCTGAGTGGCCAGTAGAAATACGGTGAACAAGACGTTCACGATTTCGTCCTTTTTGTTTATCCTCATTTTTGCTGTTATTCCAAGTGGCAATGAGAGCCAGCGCTCTTATTCGGAGGGGGCTATGTGAGCGTGTCCTGCGATGTTGCTCTGTAAAGGCGTCTCCCTAAGGGCCATTTCCTACATGGCATCCCCGTCGCACGGTGCCCAACATGTGCCAACAGAAAATGGTATTTATAATTCTGAGCAGCTACACGCCCCTCCCATCTAGTCCAACGTTGCACAAAGAAAAAGTGGCAATATTTTGCTTGAGAAAGGGGGCGGGGAGGAGTTTAAAAGCGTCGCTCGGTGTGGCTTCATCGGGGTGGGGAGGGACCCTTGGACGGACAGGCAGGTATAAGTTGGCAAGCTGCTCCGCGAAAGTGTGCAGCCGACCGCGCAGTCCTCTCAAAGGGGTAAACGGGCGGGCATATAACCTGCAAAATGTGCCAAATATGCGAACTGTGCGAACTGTGCAGCGTACATGAAATGCGTAAAATGTATGAGGTGCCAGGAGACAATCAAGTTTGTTTTCTCCCCCAGATGCCCCAAATGATATACACAAATGCGAACAAAAGGAAGGGGAGAGGGAAGGGCCTATTCCCCTAATTCACAAAAATAAAAAAATGAACATGGATCCACCTTTTACGATAATTCATTGTAGCACCATTTTTAAATTAACATTTTGCCCACATACTTTGTCCAAAAAATTTTGTTCAAGTGTGTTTTACAAATTGCCACTTTTTTTTTTTTTTTTTTCCCCCATTTGGAAAATACTGTGCTGTGGTTTGGAAACTTGGGGAAACGAGTTACCCTTACCACGGCTCGTGTGTCCACGAATTGCATTTCTTCCCTGCTCGTTTGATTTTTATTGCATACCTGCTTTGTGCAATTTTGTTCGGTTTACCATTTCCGCCAATTTGGGAATTTGTCAAATTTGCATTCTTGTTGTAACCATCCGAATGTATACCTGTTTTTTTTTGTTTACGGTCATCCCTGCTTACTCCCGCGCGTGTGTACGCCTCGTCCTGTAGATACATAACATTATGTAATCGCCCTGGCGGAAAATGCCGTTCTGGGGGCACAAACAATCTCGTCCCCTACTCTGTGCACGTCTAGTCAAAGTGCGTGCTGCGAACGACCATTTTAAGTGTAATATTTTTCAAAATAAGACTTGAAATGAAAAAGTGACAAATGTTGCAAAAAGACGCAGTGCTGCAACACGAAGCGAAATAAGCGAACGCCGCCCTTTTTTTTTTTTGTACATTTTTCTTGTCCAATTTTGTTTCCTTACCTAATTTGTCCCAAAAGTGGCATACATGCATGGCATGTTTGCCTTTCATTTGTTTCGTCCCTTCTAAGGACAACCTTTTTGTTTAAATCGCAAACATGTTTTGTTCTTCCCACACGGATGTTTGCTCAAATGCATAGCTGGCGCACAATGACCTTATATTAACGGAAATTTCCAAATGGTTGTATAAACGTTGTGCACGTAAGTATATGCTGTTTGGGATAATCCACGCTTTTTCTTTTTTCCCCTTTTTTTTTTTGTACTATTTCCTCACACACACAGTTGTGTGAAGAAGCATAAACGGGCTCAAAGCAACCCAACAAGCACAGACACGCAAGAAAAAAAAACAGGCAAAAATAAAAGGAGGAACCCCCTCCACACAGATATACATGTTAGCATATTGTGTGTACACTACTGCGTGGTGCGCACCTGACCAAGGAAAACCCAATACTCGGCAAAATGAATACAAACTTAACAAGCAGGGAAGCTAAAGCTGCTGAGGAAAAGTCACCCCTTGGTAGACTCACCTTTTCCGAGCTGGCTCAACTTTCCGACTATTTAAAACCAGATAGAAATAACGAAATGTCGTTGTTAGAAGGAAAACCCGAGTTACCTGCACAAAACGAAAATTATATGAACAAATCAGAAAAAAAAAAAATTTTTATGGAAAATTATGAACTAACTAGCGAAAATGCACTAAATAGCGAAAAGAAAAAAAAAAAATCTGTGTGCAGTGATAAAAGTTGTACAGCGGATAGCTGTTTAGAACAAACAGAGCAAAGCTACATTCCGTGTAGCAATAAACGCATTGATGAAGAAGAGAATAACCATTTGAAGCCTGCAAAGTCGTACGTGTCGCAAGGACATGACTCTATCCAAGGGAAAGAAAATTTACCAAACTGTGAGTCACACGTGAACAGTTCGCTTATAGGCGAACAAAATGTGCTGGCGCAAAACGATCAACATGCGCATAATAACCTTTCAAGTAATTCCACGCGCATAGACAGTTCCGATGTTTTGTTCCCAACAAAGGAGAATGGAAACAGTGTCAAGAAGGAATGCGCCTCATATTCGCCAAGCATAAGTAACACCCGAAAGTGTGAATGCAATGAAAATGGTAAAACTGGGCAAGGGGGGAGCGGCAAGGAAGGGCCAAATGCAGACATGCCAGTTTGGCGCAGGATAAGCGGATTAAGTCTTTCGGGCGGAAGTGCACTGGGGACGGAGGGCGAAGAGGTAGGAGAAGAACAAGTCGATGGTGATGACGACGATGAGGAAGAAAAACAAGCGGAACATGAAGAAACCGAGGATGAACAAATTGAAGGTGACCAAATTGATGATGATCAGCGTGAAGATGATCAAAGCGGTGACGAACGAAACAGTGACGAAGGAAGCGGTGAAGAACAGAGCGATGAAGACCAACGTAAGGACGAAGAATCGGACATACCCATCGACCCTACAACCACAAAGGAAAAGAGGTGTAGTCAAGGCAACAGACGCAAGGACGACCGCGCCGCCTACACAGAAAGGGAGGAACAAACTGCAGTAGAAAAAAAAAGCATGTCCAAGGAGAAGACGAACAAGTATAAAGACAATTTAAATTTATTCCATGAAGTTTTAAAGCACAAAAGTGAGTTAAGCTATTTTCATCAAAAGATGATGGAGGATGAGCAGGAGGATCAGAAGGAAGAGCAACATAAGAGGCAGACGAATCATCTCGTAAGAGGAGACGTACGTGTGAATAACGATGACCACTATAACGAACGTGTGAGGAGTAGCAATGTAGCCATATTAAGGCAAAACGGAAATGCGCACCTGTGGAATAGTAGCTGTTCTAATGGTGGAGCCTTTTCAGGCAAGTACGATGTCGCGAAGGTGGGTGTGAGATCTAATAATAGCACGTATGGCGTGATCGACGTGGGTAAAAATGCCTCTTTTGCGGGAGATCCCCCCGCAAGCGCAAGCAATGAGGGAAATGGAAACGACATCAATGACACCGCCGGTTCGATCGAATCGGTCGAATTTCCCGAATCCGGCGATCTGCGTGATGGCAACATCGACAGCTACCGCAGCAGCTGCAGCCGTGACCACGTCCCCTCTAAAGGGACCCAGAGGAGCGAATTTAATGTAGCGCAAAAGGGAGACCACGAGAAGAAATCATTGCAGAAGAAGAAGAACTCGAACTTGTACAGCTACCTAATCCTAGAAAATAAAAAGACACAAGTACAAAAAGTAGAAATGAAGATAAATGTAAGGTTTAAAAATATATACTTCGTAAAGTATAAGTATGTCAAATGTGTGGTGACAAACAATTCGGGTGTGCTTGTTCACTCATTCACCTTTTGCAAAAACGGCACAGATTTTAATGCACAGAATCGGCTTTTTAAAATGTATAATAAGGACAAAGAGAGCTTCAACATGTTGAGTCCTGATGAGGTAGAGGTTCTCCTGCAGGAGCTGAAAAAAAGTGTGCACACAGATGTCACATTCGAACTCGTGTTCGATGCACAGGTGGTTAATGGGAAGGTCGACATATCTTCATCGACGGTGAGAATAACACATCCTCGTTTTTCATAATCGTCCTTTTTATGTGTTGTTATGATTATCATTTATGTTCGTGTCTATATTTTTGAAATGCTCCTACACTTTGGGGTTGTCGTTTCTCCGCATTGTCTGCTTAAGTGTTAAGTGTGACGGATGGACGACACATGTGTCAGACATACGTGTGTGTAGTAGACCACCCTCGCGCTATAAACCCCATGTGAGATTAGCGTCTCTGTGCATGTGCACCTTCCTCATATGTTCCTTCATTCTCCTCTCCAGTTTTACAGGCTAAGTTTCTACGGCGTCGAGGAGGTGCCCCAGAAGGGGGTGGAGCGAGATGCCATGGGCACGAAGGGGAGAGAAATGAGTGCAAAGCTAACTAAAGAGAAAATGAGTACCCAGGGTAGGGGAATCAGGGGGACGGTTGCTAGGGTTGGCGTTACTGCGGGGAAGACTCCCAGGGGGAAGGCGACCAACCTGTGCTCTGCTAAGCTTACCTCTAACCATCGGACTCTCAATGAACCCCCCAAAGGAGCAACGGACAAATCAGGCAGTAGCAACGCCAAGCCCATCACGAAACCCAAGGAGGAAAAGGAAAAGAACTCCTACATAGGATTCACCATATTACACCTTAAGTACCTCTTCCAGATGCAGGAAAAAGGATCGATTCATTTAAACATCTCGAATAATAACAATGAGGAGTTCGATTTTGTAAAAAATTATTCCAAGGAGGAGTATGCACAACACTTGGAGGGGAAAGCAGTTGAAGAAATGTACTCAAATAATTTGAGCTATGTAGATAAAATAGGGATGATTTTTAAAATATTATTTGGACATAGTTTGAATATTTCCTCTCAGAAGATTTTCCTAGAGTATCGATTCGCATCAAGTGATGTGAGTGGTGGGGGTAATTGTGAGGATGATTCCTCTGACAGACACACCGATTTTAAAAGCGCATTGGAAATGGTGCAAAAGGGGAGCGCATCCAACCAGTTAGAGACAAAAAAGGGAGTGGAGGAATGCTTGAAGAATTATCTGAAGAATTGCTCTCAGTACATTTACGACGAAATTACAATTTCATTACTTGGTTTGTCAGAGAGTAGTGGAGAATATAATGAGAAGAGGTATTGTAGGAACGACGCGAAGAGTAGATGTGTGTATGGAAGACCCCTTTTTGGTAATTCCCCAAATGACGTAACCATTCAGGGTGCTTTCTCGAAAGGTGGGCAACCGTGTCCTTACACAATGTGTAGCGTTGCTAGTAGGGAGGGCAGTCCAGGGAGAGAGGTCAGTAAACTCTCCAATGGGGGATGTGACCAGCATGAAGAAGAGGTAAAACGCTCTATAAATCACATTTCAGAGGCATGTCTACCGGACTCTTGCGAATCATCACAGAGGTTAAAACCCCACCTGGCCAATCTATTGCACCTGTTAGAGAAAAGGAATGAGAAGAACAAAAGGGTTGCAACGCTGGAACATATCATACGTAAGTATGTCACTGGATTCAATGACTACCTCGATTTTGTGGAGCTCAGCAACAGCAATAAGGCATACAAAGTTTATGAGGAGAACAAGAAGCTAAAGGAGTACATAAAAAACTGCAACGGGTTTTTTATCGAGACGTTGATGAGGAACCACCAGGAGATACAAAAATTGAAACACAGAAATAAAACGGTTAACATATTGTATAATAAGGAAAGAATGAGCAATTTGGGGAAGGGGGGAGCCAAGAGGGACTGTTCCGTGGCAGGTGTCGATTCGGATGTGATGGGTGAGTTGGATGCGCTCGTTGAGCTAGATCGCTTACGCACCATAAATATGCTGGAGAAAAAAAATGATATTTTTAGTAGCATAATTAGTAGGCGACTTGTTGGGAAGCGGTGCGCCTCGAACAGCACAGTGAAGAAAAATGAGGGGGGATGTTCCTCCGTTTGTCCAGACATGACAAGGCAGGATAGTCGAAGCGGCAGTAATTATCACGTGGGGAGGAAATTAGAAAAGTTTTTTTTGAACAAAAAATGCGTCATGGCCACGGCGCATGATAGTAGTGCAAAGAAGCGGACTGACCTTTTACATGGTAAGTCGGATTGGCCGCAACAGGGAGAACTGCTCATACATGACCTTCAAGGAAGAAACACGTACAGTAAGTCTTCCCCACAATTGAGCTCATTCAGTGCCTTTCATTTGGCGAATGGCGGGGTAGTTAGAAGCAGTCAGAGGAGTCGGAGTGGGCGCGCAGCTTCACCAGCAGTGGACGGCCAAACAGACCGAACGGATCAGATAGGGAGAAGCGATCGAAGTGAACGAAGCGGACAACGCGATAGAAGCCACCTGTTGAAGTTCTACTCCAACCCGATCGGCGCAGCCCTCCTCGCGCGCGCGCCTAACAAGAAGGAACATAGTGATGCCACCACGAGCAGTCTTGTAAAGAGCTCGAAAGACACATACCTTCATGCAAATGCGAAATGGAGCGCGTGGGGACGTCCAACTGATGGGGGAAAGGATGCGCAGGGCAGTAGGAATGATCACGTGGGGATGAACGCCCCTTCTAACTCTGCACAGTCGAGTAATCAGGAAATAAAACCAAGACAACCTCTTATCGCGTTGAAAAAAAAGAGTGGTACGACGATTTGGAGTGGACAAGCGATTCATGCTGGTGGCACTGCGAGGAGCAGCCAGAAGGCGAAGTGCGATGGGGATAAGAAGGCAGCGACCACGAAAGGGACTCTCCACGAGGTGGACCACCACAGGGAATGTAGCCCATCGGAGGCGCGCCCACATTTAGAGCGTCAACGGTGTGAACAGGAAGTGTCCGCTACCCGTTGCAGCAACAAAAGGGGTAATAGAGATACCCCCGAAGGGAGTGGCAATTGTAGTGCAAATAACCCTAGGGGCAATACCCTCAGAAGGACAAAAAACAATTACGACACGAGTGAGGTGTTAAAGAAGGAATACTTTTATAAAACTCAGAGAGGGTCAAGGAAGAAAGGGGAGGAGACACTGCCCAATTGTTTGGTGAACACGACAAGTGGAAAAGAGAAAGGAAAGGCAAAACTAATCGAGGGGACGAATAATAGTTTGAGTGAGGACAAGTCTGGTGAGTCCAAGATAGCCGATGCAGGGGGAGGTGAAAATGCATTTGTCACAACTTTGAGAGGTGGTATGTCGGGGGCCACTACGGGAAGAAGTTCTACACGCATAGGTCGAAGTGCTGATCACGTACATGCAGGGAGAAAGGTAACAGACGACACGGTAGTCACAGCTGGAGGAGAAAACAAAACTGATCACATGGACAACGCAGATTATAAAAAAAGGTACATTGAAAAAGTTATATCGGCGTATGATGATTATATTCTGACCAAGGGGGAGCACAGCAGTCAGGGGGGAACAGTTTGCAAAATTAGGGGTTCAGCCAGTAAGGTGCAGTCAGGTGGAGGAGACACACACGGTGTGAATAATAAGGAAGGGGTGTGTACCCAGAAGAAGAGTCGACGGGACGACAATGCTATCAAGTCAATAAAAGAAATCATCGAGCATAACGTAACGAGAAAAAGTAACTTTGACCTAAACAGTATAGAAAAAAAAGCACTCCTCAAAAACATGCACAACGGTAAGGTAGGCTCCTCCAGTGTATACCTTCAGGGAGTAAGGGCTGGTGGACAGGGGAGCCATGTAAAGGGTTTGGTGGGGGGAGAGAAACGACGCGCCACAAACTCGAAGGATGCATACATCCTTGACATTATTAATAAAAATTTGAATAAGTCCTTCAATCAGTTGGACAGGATAAAGAAGAAGATGAGCGAGCACTTGGTCGTGTAGGAGGTGTGAAGGTGGGTTGGTAGGGGTAGCCCGTGATAAGTTGGTTAACCGCATGCGCTCCTGTCTGCTGCGTTCATTGCTGCGCCGTGATTTGCTGCTCCTATTTAGTATTCTCATTGTTATTGTCATTGCTTTTCCACGTATTTTTCGATTCTTTCTCTTCGCCCCGTTTTCCATTCCGCCACGCCATACACTTGGGCATTTTACACTTTTCTCACAAAAGCACTGTGGTGAGAACGAAATTGTGTTGAGACTTTTTTGCACCAATTTTGTGTGGGGGGGGTTGTCATGCCGGAAATGTGGAGAACGCGAAGAAGGAGTATATCAATACGCTGAGTCGTACATGCCGCCGTGGGGGTGTTTTTACATGTCAGTTGGGTCACTCAATTGGCACAAAGCCCCTCCTTCCCCACACCGGTTCGTCGATCACCCCGCGATGTTTTTTTTATGCTCCTTTTTTGTGGAAGCCCCATATTATCAGGGTGATATTTTAAAAAACAGTACCCTGCTCCAGAAGGAGAAAAAAAAAAAAAAAAAAATAAATAATCTAATAATCCCGTTAAGGAAATTTTTATTTCCTATTGAACATGCAAAAAAAAGGGGGGAAAAAAAATATATCGTTATTTATGCATACGTGAATGTATGCTCCCGTTTTTTTCGTGAAGCCTTGACGGTGTCACGTTGCTAAAACGCTTTTCGCGACATTGCCAAGAGGCAGGATTGGCGCATTTTTTTTTTTTTTTTCCATTTTTTTTTTTTTTTTTTTTCAATTTGGAGCCCCCAGGGGTAGAAGCTCTAGCGCTCAAGAGCAGTGGAAAGCAACAATAAAGAAAGAAGCGCGCAAATTCGAAAAAAAAAAAAAAACGAAGAGGCGAAAATTCGGGAACAGCTGCGGGTGCACAGTTGGGGTGCATGGCAGTCGACTGACAGAGGGGGATGCTTCCTTTTAGAGGACACAATTTGCAAGAGGACAGCAGCTCTCTCGCTCATTTCCCGAGTGGAGCGTGATACGTTCACATTTGTGTTTATCTAAGGAGGATATATTGCTCGGGAGGGTTGTAGGTTCAGGGCGTCTCCTTTTTGAACCCGCTTCTCAGGCAAAGGTGGGGGGGGGGAAATTTTGAAGGAGTCTGAGAGGAGAGGCATCCCCAATTTTTAAGCTGCTCCAACGCATTAGGGGGGGAGGTACGCAAAGGGTGCTGCTGTGAGTTGCCCACTTTGACTTGACAAATCGGTAGAAAAGCTTCTCTTCCCCAGGACGGCTTGTACTGCTGTGTTTGTCGTCACCATGGCGCAGTTCCTAATGGAGCAGATCCGGTACATGCACGAGGAGATCGAGATGATGGAGAAGGCAATCGCCGACCTGATCGAAGAGAAGGTACGGAAGAAGAAGGAGTGGAGCATTCGTTACGACTACTCCATCAGTTACCTAGTGGAGAAGATACAAACCAAGTCAAAACTGCTGCTGCAGTATTACAAGGATGAAGACAATTTAAAAAAGGAGGAAATGCAATTCATTTCTGGTAAGACCAGTGAAGGAGGACAGGTAGCAAAAGCGGAAGAGGAAGAGGACGACGAAGAAGGAGGCGAAGTGGAGGGGGAACGCTACGGCGAAGCCAATGACTTGTGGAAAAACTACTACGAAAGAGTCAAGTACATCCGAGACTACCACAAAAAAAATAACATAAAAAAAATCGAACTTCGAAATTACAAGGCTTATAAATATGAAGCTCTGAAAAACAACAACCTGAAGGAGAGTTTTTCCCCGGTGGAAAGAAAAGGCAAGTATGTAGACATGCATAAATTTTACCACGATTTTGTGAATATAAAAAAGATTAAAAATTTTAGGGTTAGTGTATATCGAAAGAAGGACTTAGCTAGCCAAAAGAAGAAAGGTATTGCTGAAAAGGATAAGGGGAAGAATTCCTCCAAAGGGGGGAAATCGAACGAAGGAGAATTTAAAGAAATGGATTTGGTCACTTACCTTCACAATTTCACTCGCTTCTATTACATCCCGAGATATTGTAAATATAAAAATGAAGAATATAAAAAGTACTTGAAAAATTTATTGAATTATCTTATGAATTTTTTTTCAAAAGTGAATGTGTTGGTGGACTGCCAGAAAATACATGCACAGTATGAGGAGAACTTTGAAAATAAATTCAAGGAGAAGGAAATTAAGCAGTGGGAAAAATACACTTATGATTTGGACCTATATTGTAACGTGAATAATAAGCTGTACGCTTCCGAGGGGACTTTCAACTCTTATAAGAATAGCAAACACTACGATGAGGATTTGAAGAAGTATATGGAGAAGGCACTCACCGTGGAACAGCTTGAAGAGTTCAAGAAGGAGATCGAACAAGAGGATAAAGAGCTAGCCAAGTGTGAATACCTTATCGAATTATATAAAAATGTTTTGAATAAAATTTTTCAAAAAACTATTCAAAAGATACAAAGGAAGCAAGCCATCAGTGTGGATGAATTACAGAAGAAAAAAAAAGTAGAAAAAAGGAATGACAATTTTTTAAGTTTACGTGATCGTAAGGGATTGTATAACAATGAAGAATATGGTGAACGAAATGATTTTCCTCATTTGTACAATTCTAACCCATTTGGACTCTCCTCCTCATCCGATGATGATGACTCTTCTACGAATGCGTCCGACCGGGGTAGTGTAAACGGTGAAGGAGATGGGAAGAAAAAAAAAAAAAAAAAAAACGGAGCAAACGGAGTGGATGAAGCAGATGAGGAAGATGAAGATGACGATGAGAAACCTATTTATAATCCCTTGAATCTACCCCTAGGACATGATAATAAGCCTATACCTTACTGGCTTTATAAGTTACACGGGCTGTCCAAGGAGTATACGTGCGAAATTTGTGGTAACTACTCCTACTTTGGAAGAGCCCAGTTTGAAAAGCACTTTTACGAGTGGAGGCATTCCTTCGGTATGAAGTGCCTGAACATCCCCAATACTCTCCACTTTAAGGAGATCACCAAAATCGACGACGCCCTAAACCTGTATGAGCGCCTGAAGAAGCAGACGCAGATGAACGTCTTCAAGCCAGACCAGGAGGTCGAGTGTGAAGACTCCAAGGGCAACGTCATGAACATGAAGGCATACGATGATTTGAAGCGCCAGGGGCTGCTCTAGCGTGTTTACCAAGTTGTGTGCTCACATTTGCACAGGGTTGCCCTTTTCCTTTTTTTTTTTTTTGCGCATAGAAAAATTTAGCGCAAGAGGCACCTTTTTTTTTTTTTTT
>NW_012192610.1:189535-210803 GCF_000956335.1 Plasmodium fragile | reverse complement strand
CCTTTTTTTTTTTTTTTCTTTTTCGTTTTTTTTTTTTTTTTTGGACAACGTATAATCGCCCTACATTGGAGAAGGCGAAGTGTTTATTTCCGCCATCCCTTTTTACCGCAAAAAAGAACCCTGTGTGACGTTAACCCCTTATTGCGTTCATTTTTTGTGTGTGCATACTGGCGATGACGTGTTTTCGTCCGTACGTACATGTGAGGGGTGCGTGCGTCGCTTCAGCGCGGGTCCCCCACTAGGAGTCACGCCACCCCTCGTAGGTGTTTACTTACACTCATTCTTGCGGGTCCATGAGTGTACTTTGAACAAATCCAAACATTACATGAACAAGTCATAACTCTTTCCTTCCACATGAAATATTTGCCCTTTAACGATACAATTGTTCAAGGGGGTTAAAAACTCAGCCGTCCTAAGCAGCTGGCTAGCGGAGGGAACCCGCCTCCCTTCCGTTGACACTTGTTCTCGAGGGGTCCTCTGCGGAAAAATGGGTAGACTCTCCAGGGCGACCAACTCTGTTATGGTTACTCTTGCCACGCTGGTCGCTTTTGTTCCCTTCGCTCACTTATTAAAACAATGCGCCGCCTCTTTTTCACCCCTTCACACAGCCGACCAGACAAGCCTGAAACTACTGAAGATAAAAAGTTCCATCGCCATAGGTACGACCTCGCGCAGTTGTATAGGTTTTTTTGTTCACCTCTTTGAATGCGTCATTGCTGCCTTCTGGGCCCAGTTCACACCTCGTGCATTTCCCTTTTTTTTCAACTTCTTCACAAAGGTGAAACGAATTCCCCCATTGTGATCGACGGACAGGGGATGGAAAAAAAGTCCATGTCAGGGGAACGTAAAAGGGTACTCGCCGGGGGGACCGTGGTCCACGTAATGCGAACTTTGCTACTCCCCTTTACCGGGAGGGGTCATCTAAGAAGTGGCTATTTTGTTTCCTCTCCCATGGGGGATGCTCCGCACAATGATGATGCACTGGTGCCGTTTCCATTTGCCTCCGCAGAAGAGCTACAAAACCCGCGTCAAGTGGGACAAGGGGGAGACGGAGCGCCTAATTGCCGGGATAAACGTAGGAGAGGAGTGGTGACCAGCAGAGGAATAAGCATTAGATGAACATGAGGAAGAAGGGACCAGGAGTCCCGCTTTCAACCACTGCAGCGTCTCGTCCCCCGCCGCAAACGCACATATGGGCATTTAGACACGCACGTTTCTGTGTATACACGTTGGCACAACTATGCTGTCCCTTTTTTCTCTCTCCCCCCTGCCCCGATAGGAGTACGGAGTGTCCAACTGGCGCCAAATTATGGAAGCCTATTCATTTTCGGAGGGCAGGTTTGTGCAAACGAGAGTAGTGTGGAGTGGGTGCGAACGATGAACAGTTTTTTGTGCACCCCAGGCAGAGATGCATCCTCACCATCCGATTCCTCCTCCACCTGCCATTTTCCACAGAACTAATGTGAGCTTAAAAGATAAGTACAGAAATTTCAAGAAGGTGTTTATATTGGAGAAGGACTGAGTTGGTGATGATTGCAGTGGTCATCTGAACAGACCTGACACGCAACAGCGAGGTTAGGCCATTTTATATGCCTGCGTTGATACCGGCCCCCTCGCAACCATAAGGGTGTCCTTTTGTGTGTGGCTCCCCGATCTGGATTGTCTTTCGCACACATTATTTGTGAAACGTGTTAGTTATTTATTTACATATCCCACATGCGTGTAAATTTTACACGGAATGCAAGTCATGACTTGTTGGGCACTCCTCCCCTCCTTGACACGTCTGCATTTGTGCGAAACGGAAAAAAGGAAGGGAAACCCAAATTAATCAAATGGTTGCATGAGACTAGCATAACTGATGGTGCTATTCTTTTTCCCCGCGCGGTGGCAAACTCGGGAGAAATTTTTCCCTGTTGCATGTTGCTAGTGGTTTTTTTTTTTTTTTTTTTTTTTTTTTCCTCTACCTTTGCACATTCTCTTTTTTTTATTTTTTCAAACGCAAAGTGCAAAACTGTGCCAACCTCCTTAACCAACGAGCCAACCACAGAAATTAATATCCCCCGCCTGCAAAAATGCACAACTTGGAGATAAAGAAACACTCAAGGGTTGACTTGCTTCTCCTGAGGAGCTCTGACCTTCATTCTTGTACAGCACGAAAACTGTCTCTGGCGATATCGCATCGTTTTGTGCAGCTTTATTTGCTTTATTTATTTTTATTTTATTTTTTTTTTCCAGTTCGGAAGCTACAAAGGGATGTAGACGAAATGGGCCTCCTGTCTAGCACTGTAGGAAGCAACACCCACGAAACAAAGGGACTTTTTCCCAAAGCGCCTTCTCCATAAACTTCGTAAAACAGTGAAAGTAGCGCCTGGGGAGAGACCCCCCCTTTGCGTCATCCTCGAATTTTCATTATTCCCTTATTTTTGTGCATCCCCCTTTTTAAGGAGCAGCACCTGTCGGGAATTTTAACAACTTTAGACAACGTCGCGGACCAGGACAACACGCTATACGTAAGTGTAAATATGTGTATCATTTGAGTGTGTGTTTCGTACCATCAATTTAGTGAACCTTAATAGGAGGAAGATTACTCAATGGACGACACTGTCCTACCCAACATGCCCTGCTCGTTTTTCCCCCGTCAGTGCTTAACACAACAAGGTGAACTAATCGGGATGTTAAAGGTGGGGAGAGAAATGCTTTAATGCAGATTTTTTGTTTTTATCTGAACTGTTCATACTTTTTTTAAACAACATGGGAATGTACAGAATGGCGGCAAATTTGCAAAGTGTGAAAGAACACCTCAACAAAACTGTACTGTTGAAATTGAGGCAAATTTATACATTGCCGCATTTTTTTTTTTTTACGTTGTTTTTTAATGGGTAATACATATCTTCCGTTATATTATTTATCTTAAATTATTCGTTTTTTAATAATTAAAAATGTGGGGGAGTAGTTGCTAGTCAATTTATACAGCGGAATATTTTTTTTTTTTTTTTTCTCCTGCTTTCACCGCTACACCAGTCCAAATGACACATGCACCCCTTTCCACATTTCCCCTCTGTTCCTTCATAGATTGGTACAAAACGGCTGTACTTGTATAACGGGAAAGACTTACACTGCCGAAGCTGTGCGTGTTTATTAGGTAACAACATAAAGGACAATTCACCATGGCGACTTGAGCGAACACACCCTTGTAGGTGACATGCTCTCGCTTGCAGTGATCACACAGGTGTAGGTGCACACGTACCTACACATCTGCTTGTTTACCTGAGCTACCCACCCCTTTCCACCTGTTTTCAGATTTTTACATACAGAGGAACTTCCGGAAGAGGGGCCTTGGGCTTGTTAGTACGACTCTCACTCCTGGAGAAAAAAAAAGAAAAGAAAAAGTGAACGTGTTAATAATGGATGTGTTAATAAAGGAGAATGTACAAATAGGACAACTGCTTCCTCCCTATGTCCACCTACGCGGGAAGAACCCTGCAGGTGTCTGTCCCATTTAGTGACCCCCCTTTCGTGCTACTTCCCATTTTGTAGGAACTCTTTAACTTCATGTTGAGAGACAAGGCGATCTCTCCATCCAAATTATGGTAAGCATGAACGAGTGCGGTTTCCTCCGACTCGCCCCACCCGATTGAGACTTTGCTGTCTTTCTTTTTCACGTTGGTGAGTGTATTCCGTAAGTCCTCCCTTCAATTGGCTCCTTATGTGCCTATACACATCAACGCATGAACATGAGTGTGTTTTTTTTTTTTTTTTTTTTTTTTTTTTTCCCCTCGCGAACGCAGCTACGATAATCCATCCTACAAACTGCGGAACTTCTTGAAGAAGCATTTCTCCCCGTGCGCGCTGATAAAGCAGGTTCGGATGGATGACCCGTTTTGTGACCGCAGATTTGGGCCCTACAAGTATATGCATATGTTGGCCTATTTACATATATCTGCATATACGTATATATATTTTTTTTTTTTTTTTTCCACGAAGCCGAACAATTTTGTCATCTTTGCGGAGTACTTTGGCGAACCGGAAACGGCCCCATTTGAGCAATGAGCGTCGGTCAGGATAATATTTGGTACTGTCCCTTTCAGACACTGGTTAGGGAATGCACAAACGGGCACTTCGCCTTGCGGTCCCGTGGATTCATCGTGTAGAGTAGCCCGTTCCAACCAGTTCGCTCTAGGAAAACCCCTTGTCCAGAACTCTCCTTAGGGAGAGAGAAAAAAAAAAAAAAAAAAAAAAAACGCGCAAGACATATTAGACATCCCTTGTGGGCGTAGCGAGGACTCACATAGTGGTTATCCACCTGGTCTACATTCTTAGCTGTCGCCTAACCAGAGGAATTATGTAAATATTCCTCCTCTTTACATTTGACTGGAATGCATGCCATGCATTTCGTTCCTTTTTTTTTTTTTTTTTTTTTTGCCCCTCCATTGAAAACGTCTTGTTCTCATGTGCTTATCTGTGCTCGCCATTTGCACTGTTTCCTCACGAATGTGCAAACCGAGGAAACATGTAACCCGCGTTGAGCACAGGTGACATCCACTGGTCAGTGCGTGTTTGAGGTTGACCCAACATATGAGCACACCGTGGTCGGGCGAAATAATCGCGCCTAACTTTGTGAAGACTGTAAGATGGGGCCAAAGGGGAAAAATAATTCTGACTCTGCCAAGGCAGGCAATTTATCCACGCATGAGAAATTTGTGAGAAAAAAAAAAAAAAAAATATATATATATACAAACATATGTACACACAAATGTGTGTGTAGGCAATGCGCAAAACCCGAACAGCTGCGCCATGCAACGAATCTTTAGTCTCATTCTCGTGTAATGATCACTCTTTGGCCGCACCCAAAAAAAAGGACCAGCTAATCGATGAATACTATTCTGACTTGAAAGACGACCACAAAAAAAAAGAATCCCAGTCCAGGTGCACACGGGGAGACCACGTTTTTAAATCAGTGGAGAGGGACAAAGCTGACTACGCGGTTAAAAAAAAATGAAGGCAACATCCAGTTCATGGCAGACCTGCATTTATTCGGTCCATGAGTATGACACATCACACATGTCACCCCTACGTACACTGTTGACGTTGCCCCTCTTTCAACAGAGACTGGATGAGAATGAGGAACCTCCACCTTTCACCGACTTGGTTCCAAATGGTATCCCCCGCTTCTAACAGAAGTGCTTTTCGAAGCGGCACACCTGTCATCCCTTGTTTTGTAAACTTTTGATGCAGTTGTTTTACTCATCTTCACCATTTCCATATACAAACTTCCCTTCGAGCAGAGGCGAAATTCGGCACCGTGAAAATCACCAACCCCTTGCCCAAAGTAGAGCGGGTAACATTTTATCCCTAGTGTGGGAGGGCCGATGGGGAATGAAAAATGGGGCAACTGCAACTCCCTACAAGGAAAGATGACACCCACAGGGCACGGCACCACTCATGCGGCAGTGAATCCGAACTATGCAACATGACCTCTAATCTACACCCCGAGCAAATTAAAACAATTCATCCCTTTCAGCGAGACCAACTGAAGGAGGGCTACATGCAGTGGTTGACAACGGAGAAACTGATGGTAAGGCTAGTTTGTTCTTTGCCCAGTCGCTAATGAAGCAACACCATGTATCATTTCGCGGCATTGTCTAACTACTCCCCTTTTTTTTTCCCATGCCCTTCGCCAAAAAGAGGCCAAATGAAAGAAGACTAGAATACGAACAAATGCAGGAAAAATACTTAGAAGTAATAAACGGACCCTTGAAAAAAAAAAAAAATTGCATAATATAGCACCCACTGTGCTGTAAAGTGTGTGAACGCATGTCTCCCCATTCGCTTTCCCCGGTCAGACTTTAAAATTATCGGAAGATATAAAAAAGGATGTAAAGCTCGCGCGAGTGGTTAAGTCGCATTACCCTAGAGGAATAGTTGGTATATCTGAGCATTTTGTTTACATCATTTAATACGTAGAAGGTGTCAGCACAAATGGGGGGAAAAGGGAAAGGTCGCGGGTGCTGAACATCCTGAAATGTTCATACTGTTGATGGGTTTTGTATGCATGATCAAAGATGACTACGTCATAGTGGGTAACGCAAAATTGTGTACGGCAAAAATATAACCTTTTTTTTTTTTTTTTTCTTTTGCACGATAAGGCGTCGATTCCATATACAGTGAAAACACTGAGTTGTACAAGGACAAATATGAGGAGCTTAAAAATAGACAGGAAGTTCGGGAGAAAAGAATGAAAGAGCGTGGAGAAGGTATAGGCTTAAGTCTTTCCTTACACAAAATATTTTACATAGAAGCGCATTTGACCGTGCTTTCTCTTTGTTTATTTTTCGCCCTCTTTTTTCTTCAGCCCTGGAGCGGCAAAACAACAGGAATGGGAACTTCCTGGCGTTCCAAGAAGACAATATGTGAAGCGGCCGTAATGTGGCAGCTCAGAACTGATACGTTGAGGCTGCCTTGTGGTTTCTTTGTGGCTGCTTCTTCGCTACCTTTTTTTTTTTTTTTTTTTGGGAGCTAGCCAAACGGCAGTTTCGGCAAACATTCGAGGTTTTTTTACCTGAACAGTTCATGCACTTTTTTTAAGCATTACCAACTGCGTATGCGGAGCAGCAAAAACGCACACATCATTGCAGAAATGCTCGAGTAAAAAAAAAAAAAAAAATTAATTCGATAAATTGCACACTTTACAATTTACGCAGATTCTTGTGTTTTGATTCGTAACGGTGTAGCCAAAAGGGAAATCAAAAAGGTGTAAGAAGTGAAAAAGTTACGGCAAGGTGGAGGAGATAGACACAATATCACAAAGGAGTTAAAAAAAAAGAAATGCACATACGTATACGCATACACGGAGGTGTGCAGGCGAAATCGGAAATGGATGCGTTTGTCCACGCCCCTTGGGTGAAGCTAAAAGGTGAGTGTTCTCCCCATCCGCCTGCGCACGGTATTGTGGACGCGTCACAAAACAATTAGCGCGTCCAGCGGAACGCTTCTTCATCTGTGTTATTCAGTTTCATAAAAATTTCAAAACGCATTTTGACATAATCTTAAAAGGGCTTTCCCACGAAACAAACTTCTCTCGCCAAAATGGATCCACGTTGCACCGTACCTGTGTGCCCGGCCACACGCTCACTGTACACTCGCTAGGATTCAACATATCTGAGTGGTCTGTCCCCCCCATCAAAAGGGCAACCGCAACGCTCATAACCACTCATATCATAAATATATTTTGTGCTGAAAAAAACTTCTCGCCTCGGATGCCCCCTCAATTGGTTATTACTGTACAGGGTAACCTGGTTGTCAAGGGCAAGGCAGAATTCGGAAAGGATATCCTCCACGTCCCTTTGGATTGGTTGCGGAGAGTACTATATAACGGCGCTGATTATACTCCCACTGCTTATGCTCCCGCTTGGTAAGCCCCCGATGGGTACCCCCATGATTGGTAGGCCCCCATGTGGTGAGACCTAACTTGATATGGATCCGTATCGTCGGGTAACCTATTCTCTGCGTACGTGTTCAAGACGCCATTATAGCAAGCGTTAGTAGTTGCATTTCCGTAGGGGACTCTATTCAAATGTTGACTCTCCGCCCTTGCGAAAGGAACGTCGTTTCCATACAAGCTGGTGTTGTTGTTGGGCACTACCCACGGGGAAGTATACTGCCTTGTGTAGGTCTGGTCCATGCTGTTATCAACAAAGGTGCCATCGCTCAATGGCTGATTAGCTCCCAACCCTTGCGCATTACCATTTACACTTTTGACGCTGTAGTGGCTGTATGGAAGATGGTGAGGGGGGGCTTCAAACACTTTACTCTGTTGACTGGACAGAACAGGAGGAGGAGAATTTTCATCCTTTTGTATAATCGGAATGGTCACATGTTTTAATATATAGCCTTCTATCACTTGTGTTTTGTTCGATGGGCCATCATTATCTTGCGTGTGCTTGTGTGTAGCAACTTCTTGAATTAACTTTCCACCAACAGGTAATGCGGCGCCATGTCTCAAATCGTCATTCTTGTATGCCGGTGAGTTCCTTTCATACACCGTTTGTGTTTGTGTCTTCTTTTCACTTGACTTTGACTTGGCCAAGTCCATCCGCTTCTTCCTTTTGAGGTTGTTTATGTGCATGTAGTAAAACATGAGGAAATTAACGGTGGCAAATAATCGAACAATTAAAAACACTTTGCTAAACTCATCATCCATTACACTAGCAAACGAAGAATTTTTGTATTCGTATATTTCCACTAAAGATATGACGATCACTAGAAAGTAGGAGGTGTACATTAATCCGATGGAGGCCAAGGAGATGGACAGTATGGTTGTTATTAGCAGGAAGCAGAGCATGACATAGTCCATTTTGGACGAGAAGATGAACATGATTTCAAAGCTGTACAACCCGAAGTAGAAGAAGAAGCACACATAGAAGACCAGGCTAACTATGAAGCTCGAGCAGGGTTGTTTGTGGTTCTCCATTTTGTCGCGGGGGTGGCTCGTTCAAAACAATTGCAGGGATCCCGCGGTTCGCGTGGTTTGCTACTTGGCGAGTCACCTTCGTTGAGGGTGCAACTTAATTGGGTGCAGCTTAATTGGTTGTAAATTAATCCGATTTGGTGTAGCTTAATTTTTTCTTCGAATGGTACTTTGTTATTTGTTCTTTTAAAGTCGCTTTTTTTTTTAAATAATTTTTTTTTTTTTTTGCCTTTTTTTTGTGTCCTTTTTTGCTTCTCTTCAATCGGCCTCCTTCACGACCAGTTTTAACCCCGCGGTTGGCGCAACGTCCAGGCAGTTTTTGAGCCGTTCCGCAAAAGTGAGCAGGCGGGGAGAACAAACGCGCTCAAAAGTGAAGAAGTGAAGGGGGAAAATGGGGAAGCAACAAAAAAGCGAATGAAAACAATTAAGTACAAATAAAAGAAATCTGAAACAAACTGGAACAAACTGAAAGAACATAAAAGCAACACAGAACAAACAAAGCAAGAAAAATGAACATAATTCACCATGTCAGTTTCGATTTTTTCGCTTGTCTCGCGTTCGACATGTAGTCGCCCTTTCGGGCTTTTTCAGACCCTTTGAGTTGCCCACGCGATGTGGACACTTTTGCGCGGCCCCCCTCCACATGTGCACAACTGCATGAACTGTTCATACTTTTTTGGCATGCAAACATGCATGTTCAGAAAAAGTGTCTAAAAATGTATGAACAGTTCACAAAAAGAAAAAAAAAAAAAAAAAAAAAAAAAAAATTCGAAATGGCTACTTCAGTTATGTCATCAAGGATAATTGTACACACTTGTTCCAATGACTCAAAAAAAAAAAAAAAAATCTCATATGGTTATGACGCATATCTACATGGTCGAGTTAGACACCTCGATTGGTCGGTTTTTCTCGCGAATAATGCTTTCCTTAAAATTGGCTAACATTGGCCCATTTTTTTTTTTTTTTTTTTTTTTTTTGACATTATAAATGTACCCCTCTTCTCTTTCAAGTACAAATGGCACATTATGCGTGAAGTGATGAGAAAGGATACCAAATGGGACATATGAAACAGTACAGTTGCGATCAAATTAAATGGAGGTGTTTTTTCCCCCCCCTTGGGCAGATCGTCGCTACGCAAAATGCGCATGTTGCCCCTTTAACACATGTCTTTGGGGGGTATATCATAATAATGGCATCTCCGCCATTCGTGGGAAACCCTTTTCCGTATGCATACATGCGCAGGTACATTTGCACAGCATATGTTTTTATTAATATATTCTTTTTTCCCCTCATTTGACGCTGTTGTTCCTCGTAGAACCTTTGCATGTTTATAAAAGTGGCAAAAGAGTACTTGTGTTGGATCATGCCACATGGAACACTCCACTTTGCTTCGCAGGTTAAGTGCGAATTTAATACTTTGCAGTCGAGGGGTAATGACAACACGCTTACGCATCCTTCACGTAGCGCTTACCTCCTTTCAAAGGTTCCTCTTTGCCGGTGATCTTCTCCATTTGGGACTTTTCTTAAATTTGCGTAATATTTATTGTGTGCCATTTTTTAACCCTTGCACATTATGGGCGTTTTTCAAAAGAGCAGAACGAGAACGAGAACAACAAAAAAAATAAAATAAAAGCATACCTTTTTCATGAACGTATATCAAAAAAAAAACATGCAAAGTTCATTTGCCATCAAATTAAAAGGGAATATTTACACCTATGGCAATGAATCTTCCAAATGGCAGAACTAATCTCCGAAAAGTGGAGATTTGACGGTGCACGGGGCGCGAAATGTATGCATACAAAATGTACAGGGTTGTATGAATATATATTCGCTGCGTGTGGGTTCGTAGTTTTACCCCTAATGTAGAAATTTTTTAAACGGACAAAGAGTACTACTCATACTGTTTACCGTTCAATTTGTAAATGCAAAAAATAAAACTTGGCTATATGAATTTACCTTGGCACATGAATATTACTTAGCCATACAAAAAGGCACGGCAAAATTGAACGCATTGGGCAACGCCTGTGAGGGTGGGAAAGACCGTTCCTCCGCTTTCGCTGCCCCATTTTTTGAGCTACGGGTCCCGCGCACATATTTACGATGCCAACGTAAAATGCGGTAATTTTAAAATGGTGATGTAGAACAAAAAGGCAGAAAAAAAAAAATAATTATTATAAAAAAAAAAAAAAAAAAGAGCGAACGAGCTCATATACTGACTGCTCACATTTGCGTGGTGACAATCGCGAAACTGGCAGCAGTCCCCAATTTATAAACTCAACCGGCCTTATTTTATTTATAAAAAAAAAAAAAAAGGAAAACGTACAACGGGAAGCACATGCGCCTCTAACTCCAAGATGCGGTGCCCGAACGCTTAACGTCATAATATAATGCTCAGTAATCAATAACACCAACTTCACATTTACGAAGAATGAGCAAAGAGGACGTTTCCCCAAAACTGAAAAAGGTCAGAAAAGATGGCTTCAAATGTAGCGGGGGGACGAAGAAGAATCAGGATGGTAAGAGTGGCGGCAAAAAAAAAAAGAAACCCTTTAAGAAGCATAAAAATAAGGAGGCAAAACAGGTGGGGGTAGTATCGCAGTCTTATGGTAAATGTCTGAACAGCAAGGGGGAGATGCGTCGTGCAGACCAACCCTGCCCAGAATTCAATTTCGCGAAGAAGGAAGAAGCAGCGGAGGGAAGACGCCCACCAATAACCAACAAAATGGCTATTAAAAGATCCAAGTCAGATTTTGTCACTCCTGTCTTGAAGAAAATAAACATAAATAAAAAGTTATGCAAAAAGAAGAATCATGAAGGGAAGGCCCAAGAGGGGAAGAACGAGTCACCCCCCCAACACACTCCAAATGGAAATCCTTCACCAAAGAATGTCGCTAACCGAGGCAACTACCCATGTGAAGCCAGCAGTCCGTTCTCCTATCGAACTGATGGCGACCATCCAACCGATAGGGCCTTCTTCCCTGATCCATACGAAAGCCATTATGGAGAAAAGAAAAAACAAAAATACAAGAAGAAAAAAAAAATCCAACAAGACCCAGAAGAAATAGTGAATTCGTCCCTGTTCAGATACATTAATGAGTACATGTACACGAACAGAAGCGACATTGTGCAACAGAAGTTGAAGGAAACAAACAATATTTTCAACATTTACCATTCGGGGTATAGAAATCAGAAGAATAAATGGCCCCAAAATCCCGTTAATGTAATAATAAGACATTTAAAAAAAAATTTTACAAAAAAAAGTAAAATAGCAGATTTGGGATGCGGAGAAGCAGAAATAGCCCAGGCATTGGACGGCTGGTCCGTGACTTCCTATGATTTAATTCAGCTCAATGAGCACGTCACTGTGTGTAACATAACGGAGTTGCCGCTCCCAAACAATTCCCACGATTGCTTCGTTCTGTGCCTAAGTCTCATGAACACGGATTGGCCGAAAGTTATATTTGAGGCACGGCGGTGTCTTAAAAAGAGGTTAAATTATGTGCACTGAGGTGTTGCCACTTTAGCAGCCGTTTTTGCAGCCAGTTTTTGTTGCCTCCCTTTGTGGTTTGCCTATCACCCCTTTGGCAGCTCTCTCCATGTTTTCTTTAAATATATATATGTTTTTTTTTTTACTTTTCCGCAGCGCAACCCTAATAATAGCCGACGTGGTGAGCAGGTTTACGAACTACAAGGCGTTCATGAAGTTTATGAAGAACGTCGGGTTTACCATCACCAACAAAGTAGGCCTTTCTTACCTGCACCACCGCGTGGAGAAGTGGCCGATTGGGCCTATGCGCACATTTGGTTGATGGGCGAAATTGGCCGTTTGTGCAATTTGGCTAGCTGAACAGCGAAAATACATATTTTTTTTTTTTTTTTGCCCGTTCAGGTAAATTTGGACGATTTTTTTTATGTGCTATTTTTTGAGAATAATAAAAAGGACGACGCTTCCTACGCAGTGAATGACAAGAGAATTAGGAAGGTTTCCAAGTTATTGGCTCCCTGTGTTTACAAGAGGAGGTAACCTTTTTTGAAGTAGCGGAAAGTTGCAAATTAAGTGGTCGGTTGTGTGTGTGCACGCGAAGAGGGGGGAAATAAAAAAAGGCGGCCTGGCTCGCCTCACAAACGCAGACAAAAAAAAAAAAAAAAAAAGAATAAGAAGAGGAAGAGGAAGACGCAGAGGACTAAGCAAACGAAGCAGTCCACCACTTACAGAAAAACACACTGCGGTGTAACTGCGCGGAAGAGGCGCAACAAACTAAATGAGCCCGAATTGTTTGAACAACTGATGAATTGTCATAATTTTTTTTTCCGGGGAAAATCGACTTTTGTACTCCACAGTGACGTCCTGAAAGGTCATGTAGAGCTTATTGGACAGAATAGCATTCGGTGTATCCATATAGTTATAAAAATCTGGGGGGAGCTTTATCTTTTTTTGCTCGCTGTTCAGGTTTATTATAATTCGGTTGGGGACTCCTATCAAGTCGCAATTTTTCAGCTTCCGTGACAGGTGTAAATCTGTGTCGTCGTAGTATATGTCAACGTTGCTGTTTTTAAACGTGTTGTAGAGCCACAGCGTGAGGACGTACTCGACGTCGTTGCTGTTGAGGGGGGCCTTCGTGGCGTTGGACACGTTCATCGCCTCTGCCGCGTCGGTCACTTTGGCCATTTTCACAATTTTCGCAACTTTGGCCGCGCAGTACTTACTCCTCTGATTGGTCTGAATGAGGTAGACAGAGAAGGGCGCGATCTGCTCAGGCAGCCGAATACCCTCGTCATCGTAAAAGGAGTCGACCAAAAAGTACAGCAGTCTGTAAATGCCAATTCCGTAGGAACCCATAAGAATATTATTTTTTTCATTCCGTTTGTTTAAGTATTTTATGCCCAATTTCTTGGAGTAGTAATCTCCTAATTTAAAAATGTGTGCAGCTTCTTTATACTTGCCATCTCGGCAGAGCACTTGAAATTCGTGACTTTCCAGTGCATTCATTTTATCCACTTTCCTTTTTTTTGTAACCTTAAATGGCAACTTCAAATCGGAAAATACTTTTTCATAACATTCTTTATATGCTTCATAAGTTTCACTCAGACAAATGTCACTGCTGTGAAAGGAGTAGCCATCCTTCATCAAAAACTCTTTACTTTTGAACAGCGTTTTTTCTAACCTCTTTTCATTTCTGAATTTATAATTAAACTGATGGATTAGCAAAGGAAGTGATTTGGCTGGTATGTTTTCATTGTACACTTGGTTGATTAATGAGATTGCCTGTTCTTCACATGTGGGGCTCAGGATAAGTCCATCATCTTCCATTTTTTTTTTCGTCATTACAGATTCATTAACCTTGTTGATGTCCCCTTTTTGCTGCTTTTGTTTGTACACATATAAAAATTCATCGCTATACAGTTTTGAGCGGTCTGAAATATTCCACCATTTCTTGGCTTGCAGAATGGACATAAAAAGACAATGCGAATTGACTCTCTTCAAGTGGCTGTTCAGAAAGTTTATGAGCTTTTCGATTGACTTATATCCAAGGGGAAGGAAGTTATACAAGCCATTAACATCTTTTATATAGTTTGCTCTTTGTAACAATTCGCTTGCTTTGTCTCCGTTCTTCTTATCGGTATCGTTACAGATTCTGTTGAAAATATATTCAGAACCCATGCATGAGTGGTTGTTCCTTGTGTACACACCTGCACGGTTCGCTCTTCCCTTGCCTCTATTTAAGGGTACTTGAGGTAAGAATGCCCCTTTTCCTATGTGCACTGTCAGCACTGCACGGAGGTAATTCGCTATGTGCAGGAGCAGAACAAATGAACAGAACATCATATGCACAAGGTGTGTCGGCTCCTCGCAACTCGAAAACCGCTAAGGGACCCACCTTTGGAGACTTGGTGCCACGCGCAAAAAGTCCCATGCGTCCATACGCCCAACAGGTGGGAAACACAAAAAAGGCAAGTTATCCTTATCACACGGCTCATCAGTTGCTATTTCGCATTGTATATCGCCGAATGGGGGGTATGACACTTCTGTGGTGTGTTTGCTAGCCGAAGTGGAAGTGCCACCTCGCAACTACCGCAAAGTCAGGAGAGCAAAATAAAACAAAAAAAATCGCATCCCCTAACGGTTAAGCGAACCTTCTTTCACACGCCATTGTGCATCTCGAAGCGGGACAACCTCAGCAGTTCTCCTCCCTTTTTTGTATATTTATATGTACATTTGTTTATTCTTTTGTTTGGTTGGTTTTTTCCCACTTTGGTCTGTCAATCTGGGTGGAACGGTATAAAACGGAGCTAGAGCCCCACTGGCGGGTAATTAAACAAAATGGTGACAATTATTTAATTCAAAATGGTCCTTGAAAGGGCCGGGTAGGTAGTTCTCTTGCGAGAAAAGTGCAGCTACGCAAAATTCATCACAAGAAAAAATAAAAAAAATAAAAAAAGGGGAGGCCTACTTATTTTTTTTAGCTTGCATACGAGGTACATTGTGGAGGGGGGCAGTAATAAAACAAAAAAAAAAAAAAAAAAAAATTAAACGTTACACATGGACGAACTAGTAATTGGCAGTAGAATGGGCGCCAAAAGAAGAATAAAATAAAAACATATATTGTATACATATATGTGTGTACGTATGTGAAAATATGACACATATATACACACAGGCAGGAGACGTACAAATGGCTGCGATTTTATGTTCGCGGACAAGCCCCTCTCTTTCATAACCCTGGCCATCACCACCCTGTTTGACGTGCCCAAATGGCGAATCTAACCGTCTGAGCACGATCAGCAGATTTTGAAGCCACGGTAAATGCTACACATGTGTGTGTGGGGGGGGTGAGAAATAACTAAAGAGGTCATATTGATACCTGAATTTTCACAACACAAAGGGGCAGGGGCTATACTCCCCACAAGGACAGGTTCATCATTGGCAGCATGGCTGAACTGGGAACGTCTTCATCTGACACTGAAACAGCTTTACTCACCGCTACATGCAGCTAGAAAGGGCGCCTCTCACAACATGTAGCTGACGTTCCTCCTCAAAGCCTTAGCGTTGGCTCTTAGGGGAGCGGTGTTAAAAGTGACAAAGTCCTTTTCCATATACTCATCGACAAGCATTAGCGAAGCGGAATTGCCACACCTATAACAATAATTAGGAGCACTAAAGATTGTAACCACCTTGTCATTGTGCATCCATAAGAATCCGTCCTGCACAAGCTGGTGAGCCCTACATATACAGCTCAGCTTATTCTGCCGAAGAAACGCATTCGTCCTCTCTTCACTAAACACCACACCGGCACCTCTAGGAGATGCTTTCCATCCTTCAATGATACCATCTTCAGGTCCCGAAGGGTCACTCCAAAGCAAATCACAAATAGGACCATCCTGTGGGATTTCTTTAAATCGATCTAAGTCGTTTATTTGATTAATGGTGTGCAAGTAGGGAGATATTCCTCCATGGTCACAGAAAATTTGGTTGCTAATGATGGCTGTGAGGGGCAGGTAATCGAAGGCGTCCGTTATGTACTTCCACGCATTGTAGTCTCCATTGTATTTCCTCATGCACTCATCGTAGAACCCGTAAACCTTGGTTATTTGCCTGCTCTCGTGGTTTCCCCTTAGGATGGTCACTCTGGTGGGGTACTTTATCTTGAGGCAAGCCACCAGGCAGAAACACTCGCATGAGTAGTACCCCCTGTCGACATAGTCGCCCAGGAAGAGGTAGTTCACGTCCGGCGGGAATCCTCCTGCGAGGGGGGGCGTGGCGGAATGCATCAAACAGGGCGTTTGTGGTACACACAGGAGTGGGGATGGTTGTACGCACCTCTCCTAGCACACCTCGTCATTAATTACTAATTACAAGGTGGGTGCGGGGGGATTGATTAAGTCCTTCCCTCCTCACCGTGCACTTACCTATGTGGAACAGCTCCAGGAGATCGTAAAACTGGCCATGGATGTCTCCCGCTACGGTCACGGGGACGCTGACCTGCACACAGTTGGGCTCCTCCTTCAGGATGTCCCTGAGCAGTGTGCACATGAGCTTGACTTCCTCGATGTGAAGCAGCTCGCACTTTAACAATTTGTTAATCCATTCGTCTACATTGTGCGAAACTTTTGTTGAGCATGCGGCGGGCGGACAATTCGCTTCAATCTGCATGAGCTCTTCAAAGCGCGCGTCATTTTTTGTGCACTTGTCATTCGCCTGGTCATCATCGTTGCTTACGAGAAAATCGTAAAATTCTTTGCTTATAAGTAGATTATTTTGACATTGTTTAATTTTCTTGTTGTATTCATTCTCCGAAATGACTTCCTCATCACTCAGCTCCTTAACAGACAAATTCTCGTACGTTGTGTAATTATCTTCATTAATGAATGTTTCGCAGGTTGAAACTTGTACTCCTTCATCGTTTGACAATTTTTTTTTTTTTTCTAACTGTTCATAATTTTTCTCCCCTTTTTGCCTGACCTGTTCAGGCGAATGGGTCTTCTTTTCGCTTCGTTTTTCCTGTTTTTTTTTTTCCATATATGAGTTGTCGTTTTGGCTGTTTCGGTTATTTTGGCTGCTTTCGTTCGGACCTTTGGACTTACCTTTCGAGTTCAGGGCGTCGCGGAGTTGGCAGTCTGGACTGGGACCAAGGCAGTTGCTCATCGTTCAGCGCGCGAGGTCTTTGTCGAGGGCGCTGTTGCAGTGGACTGTCGATAAGGTTATCGGGTTGTGTTTATTTATTTTGTTACGTTTGCTTGTTCGTTTCGCCTTTTTTTTTTTTTTTTTTTTTTTCCTTTTTCCCTCCTTCGTCTGATCGGAACACGTCTCAGAGGGGGGGAATGTCCACTCGGCGCGAGTTCTGTGCGTGCTTCTTCGCCCTGGCTCGATTAGTCTATGTAACGCGTTAGCGTAATTTTGGCTTACTCAATTTTCGCAGTTTTGTTTAATGGGCTGTTCGCATAAATTCGCTAATGAGCACTGGGCACAAAAAATTTGCATGCCCAATTGGTACGAATTCGCGCAAGAACATTTCGCATGAATTTTTTTTTTTTTTTTGGCAGCTTTTTATCACTCCCTATTTGTGATGGGAATTCGCTCACTGGCAACTGCGCATCGTTTTTCGTGTGTCTCTTTCTCTTATTACAACAAAAAAAAAAAAAAAAAAAAAGGGGGGAGGAGGGCAACGAAAAAAACTTTGCCTTTAACGCTCTGTTATAGCCTTTAACATGTGCGCCTGAAATACGTCGGTCCGTCTGTCTATCCGCACGCACAACGCGTGTGTACGTATGTGTGCATGCAGTTGGCGGTGGTGTGTAGGAAAGCTGGTAATATTGCGAATTCTGGGAGGATTACGCGATTGCTAAAACACCTTGTGGGGGGAATATGCCAGCTGTACTTTTTTTGTAAACAGCATCGCGAAGATTGCCACAAAAATGACGCATAAGATGGTGAAGACACAAATTTTGCAGCACGCGGGGACCACTAAAAAAATTAATCACAACATATATCAGTACGCATTATAACAAAGCCGAGCTGGCACATATGCATACCACTTACAACCTCGAAATTGGGAAATGACACAAAAAAACACTTGCAGCACAGTTCATTTAATTTTGTTAAGGGCATACACCACTGTAGACATGAAAGGGGTGTGTACATATGTGTTCATAAGGAGAGTATAAAAATTAGAGAATTACGCCTTTTTTGGCTTATCCTTTTGGTGGGGACATTAAATTATATGCAGTCGGCAAAGCGATGAAGTTCGATTAGCAGTTAATTAGTGGAGGGTGGATGGAAAGATAAAATAAAATAAAATAAATTGTGCCATTAGGAGGTGGCTACGAGCAGGCTGGTGATGAAACAAACGGGAAGCAAAACGGCGTAGTGGGAAGCAACTTTCCGCTTAATTACGCTGTACAACAGGTACGCAACTGTTTGACGACGCAAAAAATCGCCTGCACACCGTAGGAGGGGGAAAAAAAAAACAAATATTCCACATAAACCACCGCAAAGCAATGCAAAGCAACGCAATGCAACGAAAGGCAAATAAACTAACGCGGGGAAAAAGCAAAACAATGCGGACTCGGTGGAAAACTATTGGCGAGGCGCTTTAAGCAGAATATAAGGAGACACATTCAAAATTTATATAAAAAAAAAGTGGGGAAATAAATGCGCATGAAAGGCTTCGTTGGGTTTACATAGGTGGACGTACAAGTGTGGCATAAACCCGCGAGGGCGTTCATATTTTCTCATGTATGCATTGCGGATGTCCTCTTTTTGAAGTGGCCGCACATAAGGTCCTTTGCGCACATATATGTATAAATACGTATATACACATACGTACACGCATGCGTGGAACTTTGTTCGAACAGTGGCCCGCGAATGGGGGGGAGCCTTGTAGTACCTGCGAATCGTTCAATAAGCGGGACAGAAAGGGGGGTCACAATGGGAAATCGGCGGAACCAGCGAGGCGAGCAAAAAAAAAAAAAAAAAAAAACAAAAAAGGGTGTCATGAAAAAAGTTGCAAAAAGCGAGACGTTATTTGTGCGTGCTTTTTTTATCCCCAAGAGAACGACACAGGAGAGAGTCGTACACATATAAATCAGCTGAACGACACGTTGCTGCTCTTGTATTAGAATAAAAAAAAAAAAATCCCCAAATGCAGATTTGCCAATTTTGCGATTTACATTTTGGCATGTGTAATTTTTGAGGAATACGGACTGGTGGAAAAAGTAGTGTAATACCCAACTTAAATTCTTTTTTTTTTTTTTTTTTTTTTTTTGTCCTCATTGTCAAATTTAAAAACACGTACTGGAAAACTTCCCTCACGTTGATACCGCATGACGTGGAAAGGTGCCCTGCTATGTGGCGCCCTGTGACGTGTTTGACCGTTTCACCAAAGTTGGTTGGATGGCCTCGTTAAAGGTGATCTTCTATTCTATGTGTAGTGATCCGTTAAACATAAAGGAGAACAAAAAGGAGCACTTTTCAGGGGAACACCTGAATGTTGTGATATTATAGCTGCCGTTTTTAAAGAACAACAAGGTGAACACCCAAGCTCGTGAAGGAGAACGTGTAACCCGTTCCCCCATGTATAAACATACAAGCGAAGATAAAAAAAAAAAATGAATAAATAAAATAAAATAAAACGAAACAAAATAAGGCAAAATAAATTTTATGACCTGACCACGCACACGGCAACACTGATTTACACATGCGTAGGGCGCCGGTACCCGAAACGGCCCTGAAAACGACACAGCAACAGAACGGTTGATTTCTCGTTTCGAAAAATGAACAGATTGAGGCATCGATTGGGAAAGGTGAATGGTCCAAACCTGGCGGGAATAACTCGCAGGTTCACTTTCACGGTAGGTCAAACAAAGAAAGAGCTACTACTAGGGGGCACTGAACAGCCAATCTCCCGAGGACCAAGCCAAACGAGAACAGGACTCATATAAACATTTTTTTCTGCACCCCACAACCCTTCCTGCAGGAAATAAAAAAAATTGATGATTATCTCGAGAAAGTGAAATCGGGAAAGCTGGTGGTGGCGCAGTTCGGAGCATCCTGGTGTGCGCCCTGCAAGAAGATGAAGCCAATTGTAAGGATTGAGAGGGACTGCATGCGCGGGCTGTCTTCATGACAGATGGGGAGAAAAAGAAGACATGCACTTATTGTAACCCGTGCGAGTGAGCATATTGTTTCCTTCCCATTCCTCCACTTGTAAACCCTGTTTTTGTGCCCCTTTTTTTTTTTTTTTTTTTTTTTTTTTTGTGAAGCCGTATGCACACTTTAGTGCCTTGTATATTCCTTCATGCGTGTTTTTATGCACAGAGTCAATCCTACGTGCAAACATTCCTCACCTTTAATAGGTAAAGAAACTGGGGGAAGACAACGAAGAAGTCGAATCGATGTACGTGGACATTGATGAGCTCCCAGGTAGGGACAAGAGTAGAATCGCAAAGAGCTGAGGAGGGAATAACTATTTTACCTCTTCATCCCAAGGGGTGCAAGCATCTTTGCAGACTCTCCGATGGGTGTTGCTGATTCTGGTGATGCTGGCCAGGCAGGACGAATCAGCACACCCGTTGAGCAGAACGTGACGGTGACAATTGTGCAGAGTTACTGCACCCTCGTCTTTCCACCTCGTCGCTTCACAAAGGAAAATCTTCACCGATTTCGCCCCCCCCCCCCTTAGAGCTCGGAGAAAGCGAAGACATAAACGAACTGCCAACCATTCTGCTGCGAAAAAATGGAAAATACCTCGACAAAATAATTGGTACGTTTTGATCATATATGTGTGCATAAGGTGGGGTGAAGCGGCTGCGTTTATCTTCATCTTGTGCTTTTTTTTTTTTTTTTTTTTTTTTTTTTTTTTGCCCACCCAGGCATGAATGAAGAGCAGCTACTACACGCAGTGAATACGCACAAGGCTCCGAAGGAGGGGGACACCTGACGTGCTGGGAAGCATAATGATGTAGGGAGAAGCCCCCTTGTGGAGCACGACGCTAAACATGAGAGGGCCTTCTTCACATTACGCATCACATTGTGTGTTCATTCGATCAGTGATCGCCTGTGGAAGGCATTTGGTTGGACATGCTGTACCCAATGAGCTGTGTTGAGGCAGCACGTTCAGGGATGGTTGTTGAGTTAGAAGTGGTGAGCAAAAAAAGTGGGAGGTAGCGAAATGGATGAAAGGGGAAACGCATGCGACGGGCACCAAGTATTCTTGCCAAGTGTGTACAGATGGCCTTTTTTTTTTTTTTTTTTTTTTTTTTTTTTTCACGCGTACCAACCGACCGCGACATGTTTGTAAGTTC